>NW_021571212.1:0-930 GCF_001605985.2 Dendrobium catenatum
TAACTTTAATGCTCTTAGTCTTGTAACAAGATTAGATATTTCCATAATGTACTCGCTTATATTCCCTTTGCCTTTATACCGCATTGAAACAAGTTTACAAAGAATAGTGCTTGTTTCGACCTTTTTAGAGCCTACGAAACGGTCTGCTATTTGGCTTAGGAATTTCTTAGCATTTTCCTCCTCAGGCATTGCTCCCCTGATGGTATCTGGAATTGAGTGCTTCATGATCATTAGACTCATGCGGTTTGAACGCTCCCACTTTTCCTTTGTTCAATAGTGCTTTCCGTAGTAAGGGCAGGAGGGCGTTCAGTCCGAATCGCATAGTCTAGATCCATACACCCAAGAACAATAGTAATGTGCTCTTTCCATTTCTCAAAGTTAGAGCCATTAAGCACTGGAATGTTATGTAAATTGGCAGATATAGAAGAAACATTAACTAAAAAAGAACAAAAATAATACACAATTATCAACAGCATATGGTGGGCCCTTTATAAGATACCTAAAACAACATCATAATTTAGTTTTTGGACATAAATTATAATTTGTAAATGGTACTCTTAAAATTATAGTAAATAAATATTGATAAGAAATTCTGCCAATAATAAGTCTTTCTTTGGACCGACTTATTATATGCATGAATAATTTTAAAATTATCACATATTTATAACTATATCTTTAGAGTCCGGCCAAAAAAAAATCTTCCTTTGGGCCGATTAATTTTCGCATAGACTAGAAAAATTCCTTAGCATTATTCAATTAATTTTAGATTAAATAAATTGATCTAATAGAGGTCACTTTGGTGACTTATTATTTCAATTTAATTTAATTTTGAATTAATTAATAATTATAGTAAATAAGAAATATTCGTTCATAATTTAATATAAAAAAATTATGATACCACAAGAATATTCTTTCAGAATTTTGTTACAG
>NW_021571213.1:0-250 GCF_001605985.2 Dendrobium catenatum
TAGTAGCGGAACCCCCACTTCGTCAACTCGTCAGTAGAGACTGTAGGAAGCACGAAGGCAGATTTGACTCGACAAGTTCAAGTGGTCGTAGTCTACAAAATTCTCCTAAATGACTGGAGAATCAAAGTTCCAGTGGAAGGATGAGTCTCGAGCAACTACCTAATGTTCGTAGGCTCAAAAATCTACAACCACAAAGGATGACTCCAAATCTACCAACTTCAGCAAAATCAGCATTGGGGAGCGCAATTCC
>NW_021571214.1:0-238 GCF_001605985.2 Dendrobium catenatum
ATCAGTAGATTGTAAAAATGTTGACATGCGGGTTTTTAAAAAATCAAAAGGTAGGTTATCGAACAGGGGAGGTCGGGTAATAGAATACCCTTTTGTAGTGTTACGATTCCCAAGGTTAGCCATGGATCTAATTCAAAAAGTTTTCAAACTTAAATTATCGAATCCTTCTTTGATACCACTTGAAAGTTCGTTAGGGATGTTAAGCCCTTATGAACTTAGTCCCAAGCTAACCAGGGGG
>NW_021571215.1:0-319 GCF_001605985.2 Dendrobium catenatum
TCAGTATTTAAAACAAACACAATCTTAAATCCAAAAAAAAGATTCACCACAATCAAAACCAACGATGCAGAAATTAAATGCGGAAGCAATAATAAGAAAAACCTTGACCTACGTCCACTCCTTAGAGAAACAGTCCAGGTATTGCACTAAATAAGTGCCTCTCCTTTAACCCCACAGCTAGGTGGAGAAGCCCTTATAAAATCACTTCCACCTTCCTCGGTGCGGCGGAGTCGCCGGGTCCTTTGACACCAAAGAGATATTCTTCTTTGGTGAACTTCCCTAGAGATAAGCCTTGAATCCGATGGTATTAAGGTGCAAG
>NW_021571216.1:0-303 GCF_001605985.2 Dendrobium catenatum
CAAATAAAATGTGAATACTCTAATTATTTCTTTTTGTATTTGGTTCATCGTACCCTAACAATAATACATATACACAATGTGTTTAATAATGCTGAGGGCAATTGCCTAAATACCATAGTATTTTAAAACTTTGATGATAGGACAATTGCCTAAAAACTCTTATAATAAAGATTAAAAAATAGACTAATAGGATCAAATTTCCTAAAGAATCATATAATAATTTTTTTTTTTATTTTTTTTTTAAGAGGGACAATTGCCCCCCTTAGCTAAAGAGGAATATGCTTCAGACTCCAATGAAATCGA
>NW_021571217.1:0-1225 GCF_001605985.2 Dendrobium catenatum
TAATATGATTTTCACCAAGCAATTATAATGAATGTAAAAATGCAAAATATAAATAAAGTGAATTAAGGGAATAATCATACCAAAAAATTTATAGTGGTTCGATCACTTGACATACGTCCACTCCCCAGAGTCCTCAACTTTGGGAATTTCACTACTAAATAGTAATTCTCATTTTGCCCCCATAGCAAGGCGGATAAGCCTTTACAAACATCACTTTCACCTTCCCTACATGGCTGAGTACCAAGCGCTATGTCACCTTCTCGGTGACGACAACGAACCTTCTCGTTTTTCTCCCTCCTAGAAAAGGCAGAGTACCTTAGAGGACACGGATCTAGAAGGATCTCCCCCTTAGAGAGCTTCCCACAAGATCTTCTCGAGCCACAGGAGGAGCAATGTGCAACAAGCTAAGAGAAACCGTGTGATCTCCCTCATAAAGCCCACCTTCTCTTTCCTCTCACAAACCCCAAAATCTTCTCAAGAGCTCTCTCTCAAGAAAACCCCTTCTAGTCGCATTCCTCTCTCACACATTATCTGAAAAAGATAGAAGTTTAGATATTTAAATCAGGCTCCAAGAAACCCTAAATTTTTAATATACTTGTTTATGTTCGTACAATATGATCCAAGATCATACAGTAAGATCAGTTCAAAATAGCCTTCATCCTGGTATGAAGGAGTATGAACATAAAATTTCTCTAAACCACATCGTACAGTACGAATCAACATCGTCCTGTATGATCCAACATTGTCTAGTACGATGCATCATTTTCCTTTTGTTCGTACAGGACGAATGCTGGGATGATGAAAACTAGTCTATGTTCATCGTCTAGAACATTCAACTTCGTAAAATATGATATATTAAAAGCTTCATATTATTCGGTACGATTTAAACATCGTCCAGTACGATTAGTTCAAAAATCAAGAGATCATCCGGTACGATATTAGGGACGATCGAAAACAGCCTCGATATATCATATTGTACAATTACCAATTAGTAATTAATCCTTGATTTGATTGACTAATCACAGGGTTAATTTAAGTAAGTATTAAAAAACTAATACTGTATGATATGATCGTTCAGTACAATCAGTTCAAAATTTATGAATTAAGAACTTACTTAAATTAATATGGCAGCTAGGGTTTTTAATTAGAAACACATCGTACGGTACGATTTGTTCACAGATAACCATTGAGCCAGATCAAATCGTACAATATGATTTAAACTCGT
>NW_021571218.1:0-1013 GCF_001605985.2 Dendrobium catenatum
CCGGCTGATCCTGCCGTGCGCGAAGAAAGACATCATCGATACATGGGCATGCGACGTGGCCGTCAAAGCGAGTTTGCAACAAGAAAACGTAACAAAAAAGCTAGTAAAGCTAAAGACTCTCCGGCCTCGATGCCAAGTTAATACCAAGGTTGTCTCACGACTTTGGGGCATTTAGCACTCTCTTTCCTACGGATACTAAGAGGGTGCCCTCGGCCTCGCACTGGCCGCTTGAGAGCAAGCGTGTTGCCCATCTGCGGCTCAGCAAGGAGGTTTGGCCCACTAAGAGTCGGACAGCGAGCGCAGAACGCTCGCCGAAGACTCCCGTTCGCCGTGGAAGAGATACCTCGGAGGCTGGGAGGGCATCGAACTAAGTCCAGACGTATCGCAGCCGCGAGTGAAAGACGAGAAAGCGCGGTCACGGCCACGTTGTATCTGAGATTCAACCGTCCGCAGCAGATCGCGCATCGATAGATCGGTCGATCGGTGGGAATTGAGTCGAAATTTCGTCACACACTCGAGCGTCAGATAAGAAACGGTTCGGTGGATAGCGTTGACAGCCGTTATTACTGACGCGTCGGCCTTCCGTTGCTCAGGTCGCGAGACCCCGAAGCCCGGCGGAGGTTCCGACTCAATTGACAGACGCTCTCGCTAATTTGTTATACCCAACAAGCCCATGCATCCTTGGATTGGATCCGGATGGTCGCCGCAAGCAAAATCTTCCAAGGAGGGAGGGTGGGCCGGCGGCTTGGCAAGGGGGGAGGGGAGCCGGCGGTAGAGCAAGGGAGGGGGCTGGTTGTATGAGAGCAAACTGAAATTGGATCTCAGTTTTAGTGAAATTAGGAGGGAGGGATTAGGGATTTGAATTTCCAATTAATGTCATTAATGCATTAATTGAAAATTTCAATTAGGGAGAGATTCTAGGATAGAAAACTGAATTTATTTTCAGTTTTGTGAAAGTGGAGGGAAGATTTTAATCCCAATTTGAATTTCAAATAGGATTAAAGGGGTTTAAT
>NW_021571219.1:0-446 GCF_001605985.2 Dendrobium catenatum
AATTTATGATACGTCCTTTCGTACAGACTTTTTGACTTGACCGATCGTACAGACAATCAAAAGTAATTCGTTTTAATGTCAGTTGAAAACCGTTCCCCGCTATGAATCGACGTCTATTTGTCTGGACGAACGAAAAGTTTATACGGATGAAGTTCACAATTAAAACTGCCTTATCCATTCAACTACTGCATTAAATCGTCCCGACGTTTGAGAGAAAAAAAAATTTCATCCTGGAGGATCATTCAGATCGTACAGACGAACTACATTAAAAACTACTCCTAAGACGGTTATAATTCTCGCAAACTGAATTTAACACACATCGTCCCGTACGAAAAATTTCGTCCCGGACGATTTCCACATTTTTGGACTTTTGAATTTTTATTAAAGAAAATCAGACAAAACACAAATTACAATACACTATGACAAATGCACAGACTCCAAAAATA
>NW_021571220.1:0-255 GCF_001605985.2 Dendrobium catenatum
CTTAGGCTTAACAACCTAATTACTAGACTCAACATCTCCATCCAACAGAAATACTGCCAAAGGTATCTTCCTATCTGACGGACACTGCATTCCGTCGAAGGTCTTCTCCAATCTCCTCAGCCACTCCTCGCTGCTCAGGGCTCAACAGCGCCCTCAAACCTTGGAGGTTTCAACCTCAAAAATATCTGGAGATGTCTATCAATATCATCAGATTTGATGGTAGAAGCTCTGCTCTGAGTCTCGCTCATCATCTGA
>NW_021571221.1:0-336 GCF_001605985.2 Dendrobium catenatum
CAATCTCTAACCATTAATGGTTTTTTTTTTTTTTTTTTTAATGGTGGACTTTAATCGGCCCTATGTGGGAATAATTATTTTTTATATTTGATATAAATAAATATCTAAATAATTTTGTGTCAATTCATATATTTGAAAGTTGATAGGGTTTTCTAAGGAAAATTTTGTTAAGTGTAATGATATTTTATCTAATGAATTCAATTATTATTTTTACTTGAGTCATAATAAGTTTTAAATTTTTAATTAAAATAATGGTTTAGAGAATTTTATCTAAGGTCTTATTTAATGATAGTTTTCTATTCATTAATCCAAAAAGTTAATGAGAAAAAAATGTTG
>NW_021571222.1:0-355 GCF_001605985.2 Dendrobium catenatum
CATTCTAATATATGTATATTTATATGTATAATTGCATATATGTATGAGGACCAATATATTCTCTAATATAGAAAGAATTTAAAGCAGGTTTAATGTTTCTGAATTGCATATGTTTAGATTGATAAATAAATAAATTAATTGCATATAAAAAAATTGTTATTTCTTAAAAGAAAATTATTATTTTTTTATTTATGAAGATGAAAATTACAATAAGAATTCAACTCCATATCAATAGATGAAAAGCTTCCAATGTACTTTTTGTAGGAGAGTTAAATAAGTGTTGCCCAGTAAAAGTAGGAACCCAAGTCGCAAGGAGAAAGTTAGAATAAAAATGGACAAAAGGTCATAATGTGAT
>NW_021571223.1:0-823 GCF_001605985.2 Dendrobium catenatum
TAGATGGAAATGAAGAAAAAATATCTCAATAATACACAAGATTTGGTTGTTTAATAACTTAACATATGAATAAAAAATAAACTATCATATTCTTATATTAATGTATGGATCACTGTCAAATCATGAAGAGTTTAATAAAATTAAAAAAAAAAATCTTTATTGCATTATATATTATTACAATTTTTAGATTTTAGTAGTTATTATTATAAGTTGAAGTAGTTGCATGCATGTTAATTTCTTATAAAATATTCAAATTTAAGGTGTTGGATAGAAAATTTATTGGCTTGCAAGGTTGATGGATTGAAAATTTTATTTAAAATATCTTGATTTATTCTATCCTAACACGAAATAACACTCCAAGAAAAAAAAGAGATTTCTTGAAAAATTACCGAAGAAAATTTCAGCTGAAGCACCACTTGAATTTATTGCAATGATTTCTGGTGCATTTCCACTTGAAAATAATTCCAGACGGATTTGCTCCCATTCATAAGAATTTCATCGAAAATTAAAAATTTCAATGAATTTGTTTCATTACAAAGGGAAAATTCCGTCGATAATGTCTATTTTTCCTATAGTGTAAATTGAATGAAATTATAACTATTGACATACCTTAGGAGATTAGCAAGAGGAATAGAGAGAAAGGAACAAATGTTTTTAACCTTATAAGCCAAGGAAATTAGCCTGAGATACTCAGGTTTGAAGCATTTGGGTGCTACTTATAGCATAGAAATTGCATTGAATATGTTAATTACTTTGCCTAAAAGGCTTCAAGCTATTTGAAAATTTAACTTTTATATGCATTTATGCTTATCATGCGTTTCCA
>NW_021571224.1:0-322 GCF_001605985.2 Dendrobium catenatum
GTGTTCTATTATTTCAGTTGAGTTTTGTTCCATGTTAAACATTTTCATTCAAATTAAGTCCCATGTATTAAGTTACAAAGTACTTGCTTAAAGAAGACAAGTGACAATACTTGCCTCATCATAAGGGCATGTATATGTACTTATGGACTACCCACCATACTCGCCATGCATCACACCGGGTTTCCTCCTACTATCCTATGAGAGCACGTATAGGGGGTTTTCCGGTTTGACACAAATGCTTAATACGGGATTTGAGTTTTGAAATTATACCTTTGAAGTCAAGGTATGTGATAGCAGTTTCATGGCATGTAAATTGAGACAA
>NW_021571225.1:0-208 GCF_001605985.2 Dendrobium catenatum
GATTATAATCAACACAGGAATTCTTCAAAAAATTTCAGCTTAAATTTTAAGTCCTAAGAAAACAATTAAAATGTTTGTATACTCCTAAAAAACTTTAGGTTTCATATAAAAATTCATCATAAATTTTTCAAGTAAAGAGTTGTTAGAGCTCCTACCTTTTTTAAATGAAGTAAAATGAATTATTAAAAAAAAGCCACTTTTAAACTTT
>NW_021571226.1:0-366 GCF_001605985.2 Dendrobium catenatum
ATGATCGGCCAGGACGATGGCCTGGACGATCTATATCAGCTAGCTCAAAAACAAAGCGATGATCAGGACGATTGAAATCGGTTTTAAACTAATCGTCCAGGACGATCATAAGATCGGCCAGAACGATGTAACCAATTTTCTTCTAATCATCCCATATCGTCCCGAGCTAATGAGCTTAATTTGTACTAATCGGCCAGGACGATATAATGTCGGCAACTTGCATTAATGAGCTCGTTTTGAGAGCTTCTATTTAAGCTTTGGCAAGGAACTTTGTAAGTGACTTTGGCAGCCATTGTAGCTTCATTCTTGTGGGGGGAAACTAGAAGAGAAAGCTTCAAAGGGAGAGAGGAAAGGGTGGAGTTTGAG
>NW_021571227.1:0-1882 GCF_001605985.2 Dendrobium catenatum
AAACGGCCATATCGTCCAGGCCGATCGCATAATCGTCTAGGCCAATATGGCTCAATAATTGCGTACAGGCCGATTGGTCAAAAAAGAGGTCCGATCGGCCGGGCCTATCAGAGGTCGACCAGGACGATTAGACACAGGATATCGTCCCGAGGAGGCAATTCGGACGACCTTTGAAAAAGCAGATCATCCGGGCCGATTAGGTGTATCGTCCAGGACGATGCACAATAATTGATCGTACCGGTCAAAGTTAAAACATTTTAAATCTCTTCCACGTGTATCGTCCAGAACGAACAGTGGATCGGCCAGGCCGATTGTTGAATAATGGATCGTCCAAAGCTGATTTTAAGGATTTAAACGTGTTGACACGTGGATCGTCTAGGACGATCCAGTGTATCGGCCAGGACGATGCACATAAAATGCATCGGCCAGATGAAATATTTTATCGGCCAGGACTATCATCATGATTGCAACAGAGTTCGATCAGATCGTCCAGGACGATATAGTATCGTCCAGGACGATGACATACAGCAAGCACAGAAAAGGTCAGCAGATAGAATTTGAAGAGATTTTGTCTAATTGTCCAAGACGATACAGGTATCGGCCAGGACAATGTGACTAGAATTTGAAACCAAGGAAAAGATGGTGATGATAAAGGCCCTCAAAAATAAAACAAAATAAAAGCAGACAAAAACACAATAACAGAAAGCTAAAAATGATGAAAATAAAATAAAAAACAAATATTTTTGAATTAATTTTTTTTTTATTTATCAAGGCTTCATATGTGAAGTTCTCAAATAATTAAATTTTAGAGTTCCACAAGATCAAAGAGTTTAGCCAATCCTAATAAGACAAAGGCAAAATATTCGATCTGTTAACCCTAGATCAGGCGTTCCTTATGGTACAAATTTTTTTTTAAAAAACAAAAAAGGTTTAACTCAGAATAAACCTAATTGGGAAAAAAGAAGATCCAATCAAAACTTATTTATAAAGAAAAAATCTCATAAATAATAAAACAAAGTAATTTGTCTCAATCAAGGAATTTGAAATCAAGCCTTTGAAATCATCAAACACCCAATGAGTTTTCTAAGTTTTACAAGTTTAGAAAAGAGAGGATAGCTTACATTTTGTGGGCTCATTTTATGCCTCTTGTCACTTTGATTGAATTTTTGAGCATCTTTTGATTCTTTGATACACTTTTGTGTATATATATATATTTAATTTGGCATCATTGGCATCTTTCCTTTTTAATTCTTGCAAGCTAAAATCTCTTTAATAAACCCTTAAAAAAAACTTAGTTGTGAGTATATCCTCCAAATATTAGAGAATAGGAGCTCTCTCTCTAACATAAGGAAGAACAATCCACAAAATAAAAATCAAAATCATGTGATAAATGCAAAGGGAAGATTTTAATGAACTTGAAAGATATATAAGAACTTTGGTTATTATGCATAAGATAAATTATTGCAGCAAGAAAAAGGATCTTAATTTTAAAAACCATTGGTTAAAATGAGTTAGACTTTTGTTTAGAGAAGAAAATCATACCACAAAACTAGGTCAGAAGGAGGGAAACCATTAACGGTGTTTCTCCTTTTAACCGATTTAGAAAAGCTAAACACTATCTTCAAAATTCCAAAATTTAAAATCTTGAAAAGATTCAACATATGGAAAACGAAATATAAAAGCAAAAAGAAAACAAAATAATCTAAAACAGAAATAAAACACACTTAAACAAAAACATATTTCAAGAAATTATTAAAGCAGTAGGTTTAAGCATTTATGAGCTGCGAGCCTTCATATGTCTTGTTATTCTATGCTCCCACAAGATCTTTGGTGAGAGCACACCTACAAAACTCAACAACAGTCAGATTTAGGAACCCAAACA
>NW_021571228.1:0-538 GCF_001605985.2 Dendrobium catenatum
CGACCATTATACTCCATCTCCTTCATGGCAACATCACAGGCCTTGCCAAAACCAACAACAAGCGGCGTAGGCACATTGCCGCTGCGAATGCCACGCTCCTGATCGCCTCCTCTCATCTGAGGTTCAACCCGGATCCTAGGGCAACGGCGTAGGTAAAGTGTGCCAACACCCTTTGGACCTTAAATCTTGTGCCCGCTGAGCGACATCAGGCCTCTCCCCAACCTGTCAACGTCGATGGGGATCTTTCCTAGAGCCTGAGCAGCATCGATGTGGAAGGGGACGTCCTTCTCCTTGCAGATTTTTCTGGTCTCCTCGAGAGGTTGCACGACGCCGATCTTGTTATTGACTACCATGATAGAGACAAGCCTGATGTCGGGGTGGATGGCTGAGGCAAGGCGTTCGAGGTCGACAAGACCGTTAGAACGAACGGAGAGTTAGGTGACATCGAAGCCCTCCTGTTGTAGGTGGCGACAAGAGTCGAGGATTCACTTTTGTTCCATTTGGGTGGTGACGACGTGCCTCTTCGGATTCCCAACCG
>NW_021571229.1:0-295 GCF_001605985.2 Dendrobium catenatum
TGCATCAAATATATATTATGGCTAAAACAATTAGAAGATTATGGACTTAAATTATAGCTCAGCACAATTATGTTTGACAATAATAGTACTATAAATTTAACAATCAATCCTAGCAAACACTTTCATACCAAGTACATCAAGACTCGACATCAGTTCACACAGAATCACATCACTAATCACCAATTTGCAAATATATTCCCAAAACTGTTAGCTAAGACTCATTTTTGTTCTCCTATGAAGCAATTAGGTATGGTTGATCCTAATCTGTGATGAATTATTGCAATTCCATTACATA
>NW_021571230.1:0-216 GCF_001605985.2 Dendrobium catenatum
AAATGGGAAAAGAATTTCTGCTGGCTTACTATTGGCTTCACTGTGTATCATCTTTTGAGAGAAAGAAATAATCGCAAATTTGATAACAAATGGAATACTTTGGAGTACATTATCATTTCTATAAAAAATGCTATTCGGGTCAAGACTTGTACCTGGAAGCATTATCACATCTTCTTGAAAAATTTCAATTCTACTGAAGTTGGTCTTTCCTCTGTC
>NW_021571231.1:0-333 GCF_001605985.2 Dendrobium catenatum
ATGAAACAAATAAAGTGGTATGCATGTAAAAATCCCTAAATTTTATCATTTACATGTCAATTAAGTTTTAAGAAATTTCTTCAAATTTATTTAATTATTTAAATTATAAAAAAATTAAATAAGCTTGTATAAATTTTCTTCAAATTTATTCCTCATTTGTAGGAGGCAGCAAACTTATGTTCATATTTATTGTCTTGATTATATTGTGTAGATCAATCGGGTTATAATATTATTTCATACTTTATTTTTGTCAGTCAAGCTCAACAAGGAACTTTTCAGGGGTTTGCATGGAGGAAGCCGGCTCCCTACTTGGGGGTTCGAGATGGAGCCTCA
>NW_021571232.1:0-468 GCF_001605985.2 Dendrobium catenatum
AAGAAAGCCGCATAATTTTACGCCTCCGCCTCATCTATTCGAAATAGGAAATATTTCCAGCCGCTAGATGTGCGATCAACGGCCAAAAATCGCTCGATTTGAACCGGCCGGTTCCTCCAAACGGTTATGGTCCGGCGGTTCGGCGGTTCAACCGGTATTTGAACCGGTTTTTGACCGGTTTGAATGCAGACCGACTCCAATGATAGACCCGGACCGGTAGCCTGACCGGTTCCCGGTTCAACCGGTTGAACCGGCCGGTCCGGTCCGGTTTTTAAATCCTTGATTAAATCATCTAAACTTTAGATGAGTACTCATGTTTTCAATTTATATAATAACGTTAAGATCAAATACATTACTTAATTATTTATAATATCTTTCTTTCTTTTAAATTAACCTGCTAAATATACCAAACTTTTATACAACAAACTCTCATTTTTTATGCAAAATATTATTACCTTGTGAATTCTC
>NW_021571233.1:0-375 GCF_001605985.2 Dendrobium catenatum
AATCAATTGAGACAATTCGCTTCTATTATCAATGGTCATTGGTGTATTCGTGGTGATTTCAACATTATTTCCAGCACTTCGGATAGAATTGGTGGTAATCCACCCAATGCTAATGCTATGGATGATTTCAATTCGATGATTAGTGATTGCAAATTAAATGATATTGGTTATTTTGGTAGTCCCTTCACATGGAATAGAGCTAATTTGTGGCAAAGATTGGATAGATGTCTTTTTAATGATGATTGGATTGCTGATTTACCCTTCTCCAACATTGAGCATCTTATTAGAACTCTCTCTGATCACTCTCCTCTTCTCCTGAATATTAATAAGTTTTAACACATAATGCATTTTCGTTTAGATTTCAAAATATGTGGA
>NW_021571234.1:0-430 GCF_001605985.2 Dendrobium catenatum
AAAAAGGGAAGCCACATTTTTTTTTTTTTTGCTACACATTTAAAGAATGTGTCTCTTTTTTTTCTTTTCTTTTCTTTTCCTTCTTCACTTTTTTTTTTATAATTTTTTTTAAGAGGCTTCCTTTACTTAAATCTTGTAATAATTATTTTAGTTGTAAAATCATCTTCCAAGTATAAGAGTAGAAAATTAACCCTCTTATATAAGGAATATGGATCTATAAATCGGACCCAATCCTGTAGTATGAATAAATAACTTGAATGAGATAATTATGAAATAAGTTCATCAATTTGCAAGATGCCTATGAAATGTATAACAACGAGGTGAACAAAACTTTCCTTTCCTTCAATTTTAATTTGACATAAATCTTAATTCAAAAGAAGATACATATTGATATCATAATGGGTGAACCCAAATATGATAATTTTTTATC
>NW_021571235.1:0-968 GCF_001605985.2 Dendrobium catenatum
TTTATTAATTTAAGAGTTAAATTAATGGTCAAATTTATTGAAGCTTGAATTACAAGTCCATAGATCCCTTTTTCATCACCTAATCACTATTATATATTAATTGAACACTATCATTAATAATGTAATATAATATAAATGTTAAATTATGATTACATTAGTAACACATTTATGATCACCTTTTATTTTTATTTCTTGAAGATGACGATGACTCATCATAAATATCTTTTGATATTAAAAGATAAAGATGATGATGTATCATTAAAGATAAGGTTGATGATGTGTCATGATAAATTTCATTTAATTTAAGATTGATTAAAAATATTTCATGAATTACAAATAGGTACTTATAAAAAGATATATTCAAAATCGAAAAGATGTGAACTTTTCTCATAAATAAGAATCAAGTTACATTAAAAAAAAAATATATGATGAGAGAGAATTTCTTCATGAGTGATTGAAGATAAGATATGAGAAAAATATTAGTCTATTTGTCTTTTCTTTTTGAAGAATTAAATTATTTTGATAAAACAAATTATATTCAAAAGAAAGAGTGTTCATCAATAATTGTTTGATTTTGCCCACTTACTAAAATATATTTGATGGTGTGATTAGAAGAAGAAGGCTTATGGTCTCAATTAATGTTTCGACGAAGAAAATTTATAAACTCAATCAACATTTCGGTAAGTTTTCTTCATTTCATATTTAAAAATTATTATTTATTAAGAAAACAACAACAACATTAAGCCTTTATCCCACTACATCGGGTCGGCTACATGAATCCTTTTTCTCCATTGTGTTCTATTAAAAACCAAATTCTCATTTAAATCTAATAAAGAAAGGTCATTCATAATATTTTCTAATCAAGTCTTTTTAGGTCTACCCCTACTTTTCTTAACACAAGTCAAATCTAATATCTCTACTCTCCTAACTGGGTCATCGGAAGGCCACCTTTTTATGTGACCAAACCA
>NW_021571236.1:0-241 GCF_001605985.2 Dendrobium catenatum
TGCGAGAAAGTAGTCATGCAAATTTTCCAAAAAATCAAAAGGAATATTTTCAAATAAAGGTGGTCTCGTGATTGAAAAACCTTCCGCAACAGTATGATTTTAAAAATTAGCCATGGATCAAAATTCAAAAAGTTTTAAAACTTAATTTTATGAATCCAGCTCTGATATCAATTGAAAGTGCTATTATGGCACTAGAAAGTGCTCTAATACCACTTGAAAGTTTGTTAGAGATGTTAAGCCC
>NW_021571237.1:0-274 GCF_001605985.2 Dendrobium catenatum
ACAAATAAAGGCAAGTAAAATATTAAGCACCATAAAAAGGAATCCTGCTCAACAATAATGAGCAAAACTATTATCTGTGATGGATCTCATGATCATTGCTCAATCTAGAGAGAGAGAGAGAGAGAGAGAGAGAGAGAGAGAGAGAGAGAGATTGTTGTAGTTGCAAAAAGATATTTTCTAATAAGTCAGATAGTCATTACTCTTCCAGAATTGCAGTATAGAAACCGAACCTTGTTTAGATTCATCAGTGCCAACCTTTAGATATCAATGGGAG
>NW_021571238.1:0-213 GCF_001605985.2 Dendrobium catenatum
TTTTCACTAATTAGATACACTTGAACACTGCTTAAATTGATCCAAACTTCCATACCAGAAGTGCATGCTGCCGCTACCAAGCCAACCTTCCGCCTCTTGCTACAGTACCAAACACACTATGCCGAACTGATGATCGTCTGCAGGCACTGTGCCGACTTCAAGCACAGTATTTTCTGGACACTGCAGAACACTTTCCTGCACTGAAATTGCTGA
>NW_021571239.1:0-250 GCF_001605985.2 Dendrobium catenatum
TTATTTTAACTTATTATTTTAATTAATTTTTAATGAATTTTAATTAATTACAAATGATTAATTAAAAATGATTATTTAATTAATTATATTTAGTTGATGTTGATTATAATTAATAAAAAGAAAAAAATGCTTGTCCTCCTACCTCGGTCTACGAGCCGACACCGCCGACAATCACCGACGACTCCCCGCCAGGCTCCAAGGTTTAAATTTCTTACTTAAACCCCATCCTCGACGCACTTGACGTGCCGGT
>NW_021571240.1:0-284 GCF_001605985.2 Dendrobium catenatum
TATTTTTTAGTCTTTATTATAAGGATTTTTAGGCAATTCCCCCCCCCCCTAAAAATATTAAAATACTATGGTCTTTAGGTAATTGCCCCCAATATAATTAAATACATTGTGTAGATGTGTTATTGTTAAGGAATGATGAACCAGATACAAAGAAAAATATTGTTAGGGTCGAACCCCGCTAAGGGGCCCTACCCTCTTGGACCCCCCGACATATATGTCAATAGTTACTTATAAGTTGCCCCCCCAACATTATATTATTATTTAGGTAATTTGTCCCCTTCAAT
>NW_021571241.1:0-253 GCF_001605985.2 Dendrobium catenatum
TTTTGCATGAGTTGTTACAGAACAAATGAGCATATTTTAGCATCCTTTATAGTGAAAATACTAAGGAATATCAAATACTCATAAAGATTGAGAAAAGTTTGTTTTTCATCAAAAAGTGAAAGCTTTATTTTTCATTTGATAATTTTCTTATAATATTTAAAAGTGGTCGCATAAGTTTTAATCATCTTAACCCAATGAAAAAGACATGAGAAAAAAATTCAAAAACTCAACGAAAGATGGGTTGACTCCTCCT
>NW_021571242.1:0-300 GCF_001605985.2 Dendrobium catenatum
CTAAGAGTACTGCATGGATACGACGATTTGTCCTCTACCATATGGTTTAACTCTGATAGAATGTGGATCTTAAGGCATGCGGTAAAGATAAACGACCTAATCAATTATATAAATGCCTTCGTTTACCGTCTGAAGTTTTCTCTTATGATAATATTTTTAAATCAAATTTTAGCTAAGTTTACTCTTGGCTTTATTACTCCATTTGAGAAAACTCATGAGCAGTTCTTATTAAAGATTGATCATCTTAAATTTTTATTTGATCAAAAAAAACTTAGGACGATTCAAGGTTCTTTATTATGG
>NW_021571243.1:0-354 GCF_001605985.2 Dendrobium catenatum
TTAGAGTCTAAAGGTTTTTGCTTGAGTAGATCTAAAACTGAATATATGCAGTGTAATTTTAGTAGCAATATACTTAGTGAGGGGATTGTGACTGGGCGACCAAGTTATTAATTAATAAGAATATACGTTTTAGATATCTTGGATCTATTGTTTAGAGTGATGATGAAATTGATGGAGATATTATCAGCGAAATTCAAGTTGGTTGGTTGAAGTGGAGGAATGCATCAGGCTTATTGTGCGATAGAAAATTCTCCTTCAAACCTAAGGGAAAATTCAATAAGATGGTTGTGAGAATTGCAATGCTTTATGGTGCCGAGTGTTGGCCATTAAAAGATAAGCATAATACTAAGTTAA
>NW_021571244.1:0-310 GCF_001605985.2 Dendrobium catenatum
GATGTTAAATTTGGAAAACTGTTGCGGAGGATGGATAGGTTTTGTTTTGAGCATTTTGATGGTTAATTTCAATTTTAAATATTTTAGTTTTGATTTTTTTTTTTGGATTTTTGATTTTTATTAGCATTTGGGTGGCATTTTTAAGTATTTGTAAACCTCTTCGATTGAGATTTACATTGAACACGATCATCATCGGGGTAACTTTGAGGTCATTTGAAAATACTTGTGTTTTGTGGATATTTGAGGGAATTTGCAAATATATAAATCCCCTCATGTTAAAATAAACATTCAACATGTTCATCATCAGAGT
>NW_021571245.1:0-526 GCF_001605985.2 Dendrobium catenatum
TCAACTCAAAAGTAAACACACAGACAGACACAGAGCTGCTATGAATCATCAATTGCAGCAGAACAAAACATCTATATTTTTCTTTTCCTTAAAACAATCATCTACAACGACAGTACATGACTTTTAGACAGAAAGAAAGACAGAACAGAAAAGCCATGATTGTACAAAAATCAAAAGTACAAAATAATACCTATACAGATCAGACGCTGAACTCTAGTCCTGGACTTCCTTCCCTTTCCCAGAACCTGAAAACCACCAGAAATCAAGGGTGAGCTCAACAGCTCAGCAAGACAACAAACCTCCAATCAAAATCCTCAGAATCCAAAACCAAACACATCAGACGAATCCATATAGAAATCAGAATAGAATCAGACAGATCTCAAATCGGACAGATCAGAACGAAACAGATCAAATCAGACAGAACTAAACGGAATAGATATCAAAGCAAACAGAACTGTACGGAAACAGAAGTCGTATCAAATCAGAAATAGAACAGATCAGACATATCAAATCAGAAACAGAATCG
>NW_021571246.1:0-263 GCF_001605985.2 Dendrobium catenatum
GTCTGTCGGTAGAAAAACAGTCACCCGACCATAGGTCCGTCGGTGAAGAGAAAAGGAAACACCATCGCTCGGCCATAGGCCCCGAAACAGCGAGGTTCCTACCCGACCATAGGTCTGTCGGTAGAAAAACAATCACCCGACCATAGGTCCGTCGGTGAAAAAAGAGAGCACCCTTGCTCGGCCATAGGCCCCGAAACAGCAAGGTTCCTACCCGACCATAGGTCTTTCGGTAAGATAAAGCGAAAACTCAACAACCCCCTAAC
>NW_021571247.1:0-413 GCF_001605985.2 Dendrobium catenatum
TTATTATAAAAACTTTTAAAAGAATAATAAAATTATTTATATTAAAAAAAAACTTACATATATAACATCAAAAACTATTATTTTTACATATCTAACATCTGATTTTTACTATTTACTTATATTCTGCCAAAACAATATTCCTAACATCTGAAATACCGCTTTGTTGCATTCCTATCAAAATCCCACCCCGATCTATGTGAGCTCGTTCCTTTTCTTGCGTGAAAGCTTCTCCGACGACCCATCACCTCTTCTTCACTCGAACATGCACTGATGTCTCTCTACTCTCCTTCTTGTGATACTCTTTCTCGTTCCCAGCCTTTCACATGCCTTAGGTCTTCTCTGCAAAACCGAGAAAGATAGCACCGCCATCGGGTTTATTTTTTTTTTAGCTTCTTTGTTTGTTTATTACGTCG
>NW_021571248.1:0-1203 GCF_001605985.2 Dendrobium catenatum
TATTCTGAGTTAGGCCTCTATTTTCCAAAAGAATTTTGTACCATAAAGGATGTCCGATCTAGGGTTAATAGAGTCAGATGTTCTACCTTCTTCTGATTGGGATTTGTTAAACTCCTTGATCTCTTGGAACTTTAAAAGTTTAACTTTTTGAGAAATTCTCATATGATGCCTCCATAAAAAAAATAGAAAAATTAAAATCCAAAATATTCTTTTTTGATTTTCATTGTATTTTTGCTTTCTATTACTGTGTTTTTTGTCTATTTTTCTTTTATTTTTTGTTTGAGGGCCTTGATCATCACCATCCTTCTTTATGTTCCAAATTCTAGTCACATCGTCCTGGCCGATACCTTTATCATCCTGGATGATAGGGCAAATTCTCTTCAAAATCCATCTGCTGACCTTTTCTATGCTTGCTGTAACGCATCGTCCTGGACGATCCTATATTTGATGATTTGATTAAACTCTGATGCAATCATGATGATAGTCTTGGCCGATAGAATATTTCGTCTGGCCGATGCATTTTATGTGCATCATCCTGGCCGATACACTGGATCGTCCTGGACGATCCACGTGTCAGCATGTTTGAATCCTTAAAATCAGCCCCGGACGATCCATTATTAGACAATCGGCTGGGCCGATCCACTGTTCATCCTGGACGATATACGTGGAAGTGATTTAAAATGTTTTAACTTTGGCCGGTACGATCAATTATTGTGCATCATCCTGGACGATACACCTAATCGGCTCGGACGATCGGCTTTTTCAACAGTCGTCCGGATTGACTCCTTGGGCCGATCGCCTGTGCTGCACAGGAGCAGCAACACTCTGAGGACATTGCCCGCTACGAGCAACACCGCATCGAGGATTTAGCTCATTTTGACAGTTACCTCACCCACCAGCATCAGCAGCATGACCAGGACATCGCCTGGTTCAATGCTCAGTTTACCACGCTTGCTAGCTACTTTCAACAGCTACCTCCACCACCTCTATCTGATGATCAGGGTCCTTCGTTTTTCTAGTCTTTGTTTTTCTACTGTTTGTTTCCTGTTTTATGTAGTTTTCTTGTTAGTTTTTGTTTGTTGTGGTGTTTTATTTTGTATCTGGACCCTCTTTTTGTGATGACAAAAAGGGGAGTAGGATAAGGTAGGAAAAGTTGTTGGGTTTGTAACTTTGAAATTCTAATGGACTTTTTTTTTTGATATT
>NW_021571249.1:0-822 GCF_001605985.2 Dendrobium catenatum
CATATAATTATTGCAAATTATTTGAACATTTTTGTAAGAAAATGTGACATAATATAAATGTTAAATTATGATTGCATTTGACACACCTTTATGTTATAAGAACATATTTTGTTTATATTGTATAAAACTAAAAAATGATAAAGATGTGTCATGAATAAATATATCTTTCGATATTAAATAATGTTTCATGAATGTATGCCTTTTAACATAAAATGATGATTCATGAATAGGTGTGTCTATTACAAAAAAAATTGCTTTTTGGAAAGTAGTATCCAAATTGAAATGATGTCAACGTCTATTATAAAAGGATGGTTCATGTTATTAAAAAAATGATGATGGGAGATAATCACTCTCAAAATATTTTTTAATTTGAAGAATGAAATTTTGTTAAGAACACAAATGGAATTCATAACAATACCATGTTGAGAACATAAATTGAATTAAAAAAGAAAAATTATTCATCAGTATATAAATGAAGGTGACTACTTACTAAAATATATTTGGTGAGTTTATTAGATGAAGAAAACTTACAATCCCAATCAATATAATTTTATTTATGTTTTTTAAATATTTTTTTGCAAAAAAATAAACTTTAATAAAGTCTTAACTAAAATTTCTTAATCCTTTTTTGCATTTCTGCATTTATATATTGGATGTCATAAATTCAATAATTATTATCAGAGCTAGAGTTTTTTATTATATACTAATTTGAATATTGTGGCGAATTAAAATTCTTATTCTACATGATAAAATTAATTTGACATAGTAATCATGTCTTCTATATGATGAAAAATGATATAATATTTGATGGTAGTTTTTAAT
>NW_021571250.1:0-466 GCF_001605985.2 Dendrobium catenatum
CTATGAATCGACGTCTGTTCGTCTGGACGAACCAAAAGTTCGTATGGACGAAGTTCACAATTAAAACTGCCTTATCCATTCAACTGCTACATTCAATCATCCCGACATTTGAGAGAGAAAAAATTTCATCCTGGACGATCATTAAGATCATACAGACGAACTACATTAAAAACTGCTCTCAAGATGTTTCATATCACGCAAACTAAATTTTACACACATCGTCCCATACGACAAATTTCGTCCCGGACGATTTCCACATTTTTGGATTTTTAAATTTTTCTTAAAGAAAATCAAACAAAACACAAATCACAATACACTATGACAAATGCACAGACTCTAAAAATAAAATCACTCAAAACAAAAAAAAATCACAAAAACAAAAAAAAAACATAAAAACATAAACTACAAAAACTTAAGTATCAATGTTGCAAAAACATTTTTATTTAGGCATTCAAATCAATTACAC
>NW_021571251.1:0-203 GCF_001605985.2 Dendrobium catenatum
CCTAAAACCGAACCTTCCTCTGCATCCAGTGAAAGGATCTAATAATTGCTCATCGTCTTGAAAGCGCAAGTGAAGTGCGCCGTTCAGTAGGAGAACTGAAGCCACCCGTTAGGGCGTAGGGTCACTGAATTGGGTCATATAAATATGATAATATACTAATATTTTTTTTTAATATAATAATATACTAATGTTGAAATTAAAGT
>NW_021571252.1:0-461 GCF_001605985.2 Dendrobium catenatum
TTCTCTGTAAAAATTTCGTCCAGACGAAATACAAATCATCCCAGGACGAATTCTTCTCTGAAAAAATTTTGTTCAAGCAAAGTTCATTATCGTGCCAGGGCGATTTCTTCTCTGTAAAAATTTTTCCAGACAAAGTCCTGTTCGTCCCAGGATGATGTGAACCGACTTACCGAAATTGGTTACATCCATGCAGTTATTTGGGAACGGACCTATGGTATAACTGATCGTACCGGACGAACCTTGTTCGTACGGGATGATGATCGTGTACTAACAAAGTTCGTACCAATATACATAAGGATCATTTCCGACACTTTAAGTAAAATCATCCAGGATGATCCACGATTGTACGGGACGATTAATTTCGTGCTGACTTGAAAAATTTGCAGTTTTGGACGATTTTTCTTGTCTCTCCTATATATAGTCGAATTTAGACTGCCACCCAATCTTTTTGCCATTTGATC
>NW_021571253.1:0-251 GCF_001605985.2 Dendrobium catenatum
CATAGGCTTCAGTGAAACAAATTGATTAGCATCTCCAGTCATATATCATGAGCATCAACTTTCCAGGTACTATATACTCTCATGAGGCCTTTTGTGAGAGCACTCCTACAAAATCAACAAACTTCAGATTTAGGAACCCAAACAAGTTTGGGTCCCTTCTTATGGAAAGAAGAATACAATGCATGTGTGTTATGCTATGAATCATGCAATTTACGTCTTTACACCCAATGTGTACTATGGTGAATGGTGCA
>NW_021571254.1:0-371 GCF_001605985.2 Dendrobium catenatum
GATAATATGAAGCTGTAAATTTGTTTCCACTACCATTTATATTGATGATTGGCAACGAAATCCCATAGCATTATTCATCAAAAGCTTCTGTCTTCAGCACTTTCTTTTCCTATCATGAAAACTCCTCTTCAGATTTCATGTGTTAAAGAATTTGCCGATTACGGCGGTTTTGAAGCCACCGGTTTACCGTCTCTTTACATGACCCGAAACCCGGCCATTTCCGAAGCCGAAACCATCGTCATGGAAGAGATCCCAACCGTCGATTTTGCATTATTAAGAAACGGGAGCCAAGATGAACGGTTAAAGATTATCCATGATATCAAGAGGGCCTGTAAAGAGTGGGGTTGTTTCACGGTAAGTAAAGTTCCAGT
>NW_021571255.1:0-294 GCF_001605985.2 Dendrobium catenatum
TTTAGGGTGAGTGATACATGGGAAAAAAAATACTTGTTGTTTAAAAAACTCTAATTTTATAGGTTGTGAACTCCTAATAGGTCATATCAATGACCTAGGAGTTCACAACTATTATGGACAATGACCTATTAGGAGTTCACTCCATAATAGGTCATTGTCCATAATAGGTCATTGTCCTTGGGGTTATAAGAAAAGAAGACCAATATGACTAGAAATGATAATCCCAAGGACAATGACCTATTATGGATGCATGGTACCTTATGGCTAGGCCTTCTACTACATTCGAGCTAGTGA
>NW_021571256.1:0-227 GCF_001605985.2 Dendrobium catenatum
TATTAAATTTGTTAAAATTCGTGCAAAGTTTAAGTTTCAGATGTGATTGTCAGCCATAGCTTTACTTCAAAAGAAGCAACAGATAAACTGTGATTTGGTAGGATTTTGGGACTTGAGGATAGCCCTAGGACAACAACAACATCAAGCCTTTGTCCCACTACGTGAGGTCGGCTACATGAATTATGTTTCTCCATTGTGTCATGTTAAAAGTCAAATTCTTATTTAAA
>NW_021571257.1:0-280 GCF_001605985.2 Dendrobium catenatum
TGTCCCCTTAGACAAACATCCAACCCAGGTCTACAAAGTCCCTTTGGACGAAGCAACCCATGGTTACCGACAAGGATCCTTCTGTCAGGTCTACCTCCTCTGACTAAGTAGACCAGGGACCATGATGGCCCGGGATGACGGAATCATGGGATCTTGATCGGGTCTATCATCCATTCCCCCACCATCCGCTTTAACTACACGATGGTGAAATTTTTATTTTTAAATATCAAATTTCCAAACATCCAAACTTTCCAAATTCTCAAATTCTCCAACTATTTCC
>NW_021571258.1:0-260 GCF_001605985.2 Dendrobium catenatum
CAATTGAGAATTAGTTCATATAAACTATATTGAAAATACCACATTAAAGGTGGATGTCCCACCTTGTTAAATCATATATTGATGTATACATATATTGATAGCAATAATGTTATTAACAAATACATTAATATCATTGACAATATTAGATGCATTGATAATATATAAACAGATGATGTATATGAATATATAAGATATATATTTTTAGTGATTTATGAATGATTTCTACATTGTTGTTTTATTGACTTATTGAATTTTATATA
>NW_021571259.1:0-278 GCF_001605985.2 Dendrobium catenatum
ATAATTACAAGCAACTGATTAAATAAACAAATGATTTACACTTTGACAAATACTTTTTTGGGTTGTTCTTGGGAATTAATTATTATAAAACCTAATTTTAAGAAGCTACTACCATCAACCCAATAATATAACCATTTCACATCCTATCCTTCTTAGCATTATCACATATTCATTTTAAAATTTCATTTACCTTCTAACCATTTCATTTATCACATATTAACGATAGTATTTTTGATGACCTACATTAGGAAAGTAGATGTATTAGATTTGACTTATGT
>NW_021571260.1:0-427 GCF_001605985.2 Dendrobium catenatum
CATATATTTTAAATCGATTAGGCGGTTAGCTGGCTCCATAATCCAGGGCGGAGTAAGTCCAGGTTTTGCACTGCATTAGCTAGGATCAGACGACTGTGGTCCAGCGTCCAAATTAGATTTTGGATCCGGGGCAGATCCTTGATTATAAGACCCCAAATTTCGGGAATATAGTCCCAAATTTCTAATAAAATGTTCAACTCAAACTAAATTTCTTTTTCAATCCTAAAATGTAAAGCCCAACATTTAAACTAGGCCAGGACACTTCTGGATGGTTTCGGAATCTCAAAGTGTCCCCTACCTCTCTTCCTTCGATTCTATTAATAACTGTTCAATTTTGACCCACTCCCTTTTGATTCTCCAAAAGATTCTATTCAATTTTTGATATCACTTCTAGAATATCTAACAAAATTTTGTTCTTATTTTAATC
>NW_021571261.1:0-319 GCF_001605985.2 Dendrobium catenatum
CATTCTCTTGAGTGAAGTATAATTCTGTATACCCCTGCCATCTCAGAAAACGGGGCCTTAATTCTGAATCTGTTGGTTTATTCAAAGAAAAATGTTCCAAAAACCAAATATGTATAATTCCAAACATAAAAATTTTAAATTTAACATTAAAAAATATTAAACATGTAGAATAACCAGTAGGAGTGGAAACGTACCATTAGAAGAGGAAAAAAACCATTGATGTAACCCAATGGTCTTTGGAGTTTATACTTCTCTAAAATTATGTTGAACTTCTCAACCAAGAAGTTCCTTAAGCTTGAAGCCCAATTAATTGAAGCGA
>NW_021571262.1:0-201 GCF_001605985.2 Dendrobium catenatum
AAAGAATTTTGAGCTGGAATTTAGCTCATTTATGAGTTGATTTTTAGTTCATTTATTGGACTAGAGGTTAGCTCATTAAAATATAGGGATGCCTATACCCCTCGCCCGCACGGGAGATCACGACCTACTAAACCACGAAAACGACGAAGATGGGGAAGAGGAATAAACTCTTACATTTCAAAATAAACTAAAAAGAAGAGA
>NW_021571263.1:0-210 GCF_001605985.2 Dendrobium catenatum
TAAGGGTCAACCCATGACCCTTAAACTCAAAATTAGGTAAAAGTGCCCTTAGACTTTTAAAACAGAGGAGACAAAATTTGGACATGTCAAAGACATGCCCAAATTCAATCTCTCAAAGTTCCATGCCCTGGAGACTTAACTACAAACAGTAATTGCATAAATTGAAATAATATCAATAATGAAATTAAGCTTAACATACATGCAATTAGG
>NW_021571264.1:0-558 GCF_001605985.2 Dendrobium catenatum
TATGATCTCTTTACATTTCTGAACATAGCTTTAATTTCCTTTCTTGCTTTATACATGCCATCATATAGATATCCAAGAGATGGTTTTTCATCAGAGTCAACAATACGCAACAATCTAATCAAAGGGCCTGCTATCTTTGAAATAATAAGACAGTTATCCCAAAACTTCAAGTCTAAAATAATTGAAATTACCTCCTTTCCCTTGGAAGTTTTGGATATCTTTGAATCCACAAAGAACTTGCTTGTGATTAGTGCTTGTAGGTCATGATGATGCTCATGCACACTTTTCAAAGTTATAAATGTTGTTGCAAAACGGGTTGCTCCAGGACGTACGATCTCCTTCCAACCTGGCCTTTTCCTAAGCCATGTAAGTATGAAAATGTGATTATAACAAAAAATTGTCAACTTTGATGCTTTTTTTGCTAGGTCCTCTATAAGAGGCATACTGCCAATATCTTTCAAAATTAAATTCATACAACGGGTGGCACAAGGAGACCAGTAAATATTATTGAATCTTTCATGTAATAGTTGACCTGCCTTTTTGTAATTAGCTGCATTA
>NW_021571265.1:0-251 GCF_001605985.2 Dendrobium catenatum
TTAAATTTTAATGATTTAGTTCTTTATGTTTTATTAAAATGTTTTAAATATTCAACTTATTTTTGTTTTAAGTTTTAAAGAACCTTAATAACTAATTACTCCTAAGTTAGGTTTAAACTTATTAATTAACAAGTAATAAGGCTCATAATTGTAATTATTTGTTCCCCCACAGGGATAGACCAATTGCATAGAGTCATTTCATTTTAATTAAGTTTTTTCTTTGATGATTTAGTTAATTTTATTTTAAAAAG
>NW_021571266.1:0-329 GCF_001605985.2 Dendrobium catenatum
CCCGGGACGATCAGACCAAAATCGATCGTCCTGGACGATTCCCAGAACTATTTTCAGGACGGTATTTTGAACAGTACAGATCGTCCTGGCCGATCTCACTATCGTCCCGGACGATCCTGGGAGGAAACTCCAAGCCAGAGAGGAACAGTAAGGGAACGAGGTCTCACACTTTGAGATTTAGCCCTCATTGGACAGTCGCCTTGTTCTTTTAGTAGTAAGCAAAATCTGGCAGTACATTCTACTCTAATGAGTACGAGGCTTAAAATGAATCAACACAAGCAATATTAGCTACATGTGAATTTTGGCTAGTTCATAAAACATGTGATAGC
>NW_021571267.1:0-318 GCF_001605985.2 Dendrobium catenatum
CTTTGATTTGATGTGGATATATGCTTAGATTTTCTTTGATATAATGAAAAGAGAGGTTTTAAGGCCTTCATATAATTTTATTATCTATATAAAGCCTAGAAGGTTTAATATCCTATGTCTAGACATGTCAATATTCCATTTCTATATTGTTATTTGTTCCAATACACCTCCATTAAGGCTATATATCACACCAGATAATAATTACATAGATGGTCATAATATGCATTAAATAAAGAACAATAAATATTAAAAATACCTATGAAAGAATTTGAAGCACAATAGTTTACACTAGTACTTACTATATGTTTGTATCATTAG
>NW_021571268.1:0-244 GCF_001605985.2 Dendrobium catenatum
GCTTTCCTACAATCTTAGCTTGTAGGAAAGGAAAAGGAAAATGCAACTTAGAGGTTGCAAATCATGAATGCCCTTGAATATTTGATGTTCAAAGGGGAATTCATCCTCCCAACTAGGATTTGGAAGCATGAAGATGGATTTGGATACTCTCCTACAATCTTGACTTGTAGGAAAGAGGAAAAAATGCAACTTTAGAGGTTGCAAATTAATGAATGTTCTTTGAACATTTGTTGTCCAAAGAGGG
>NW_021571269.1:0-441 GCF_001605985.2 Dendrobium catenatum
ATGGACCCGATCAAGATCCCATGGTTCTGTCGTCCTGAGCCATCGTGGTCCCTGGTCTACTTAGTCAAAGGAGGTAGTCGACCCAACCTGATAGAAGAATCCTTGTCGGCAGCCATGGGTTGATTCGTCCAAGGGGATCATATAGACCTGGGGTGAATGTTTGTCTAAGGGACAAATTTGAATCCACCTAAGCTAATAAAGAGCTTTGTACCCTATCGATCATCTCCTATCGATTCATATCTCAAGGATTTGATGCCGCTAAGGTACGTATTGGCTCTGGCCATAACCGGTATTTCGTAGTGCCATTTGGCGGCAAAATCACACGGTTCAGAGGGCCCTGGGTCATAACCGTTTATCCTGCGATGCCATTTGGCGGCAAAATCGTCGGTTAGATGACACGTACCACATCCTTATTTGTAGGAGATTGTTTGAGAATGGATC
>NW_021571270.1:0-313 GCF_001605985.2 Dendrobium catenatum
ATTTCCTTTTGTGTGTTATTTTTCCATGTTTTAGTTGACATAATATTGATATCAAAGAGTTTAAATTGTAATAATTTTATCTGATATCAATATAAGTTTCAATGTTTTTGTTGTTAAATGTTTTAGAAATGTGTGTTAGACATTATGACTTTCATTTTATTTTAATCTTAATAGTGCTTTATTTAACTTATAAATTTAAATTAATTTCATTAAAAAATATGATTTTTCTAAATTTAAGACATGCTTATAACTTGATATACTTTGAATTTTGAATTTCATGTCTCTTATTTAGACTACATTATCTTGATATTAT
>NW_021571271.1:0-437 GCF_001605985.2 Dendrobium catenatum
GACAGTTGATATGTTGGATTATATCTACTTTCTAATTGTTGGTGCATGGAGTTCTCTATTGGTAGTGTAGTGGCTGATGTTTAGGGTTTATTTTGGATTTTGCGTCCCATATTATATTGGTCTTTTTCTTTTCTATTCTACTTATATCTGTGGCATGTTTTTTTTTTATTATTTTATTTTATTTGGGGTTTTGTTGGGAGTGTGCTTCTTCTTGGCTTTTTACACTAATGATGCTACACTCATCTGAGTCGATTGCTTTCTCCCTTTCATCTTCATCTTCAGGTTTCTTTCCTGCTATATTTTCTAATTTGTGCTGATTGGGGGTAGTTCTGTTTGGCACTTGCTTTCTGTTTGGAGTTTTTTAGCTTTTTGTTGTCTTAGTTTTTGGTTTTTATTTCTCAATGTCTCATTTTTTATGCAGATATTTTGACCTAGGT
>NW_021571272.1:0-322 GCF_001605985.2 Dendrobium catenatum
GCAAACGAGCGAATGACGTTCGGTTGGATATTCCCTTATACAACTAGAACAAGACAACAATCTATATAGTAGGCTTTATTAAATTTTTATGTAACTTAATTATGTAAGAATCAGGACATAATAGGATGATTTCAATAATTTATTAGCATTCATGTATTTTATCTATCAAGACTATTGAATATGATATGAACTTCATGAGTAATTTATGAAAGTTCGTTAGGGATGTTAAGCCCTATAGAACTGGCCCAAGCTAACCAAGAGAGGGGTGAATTGATATTTCAAAAATTTTTTTCACAAAGAATAAAAATTGTATAAACCAAAA
>NW_021571273.1:0-309 GCF_001605985.2 Dendrobium catenatum
CAACCCCTTCATGAAGTTCCCCTCCAATACCGTATCTGATAATCGCTGCACCCTATTGGCTAGGTGCTCAAAGTGCTATTGGTGGTCTGCTACTGATCCCTCCTGTGCCAGAGTAAAGAACTGCTCATAAAAATCTCCTCCTCGGTCGGTTTGGAAACGTTCTATTATGCAGTCCTTGAATTCCCTCCAGTCCCTGATAGGTCTCCTCTGGTTTCTCCACTGATACCATGACAGTGCCTTCCCCTCCAAACATAGACCTGCTGCTGTCAACTTCTCCTCCTCTGTTAGCCCATTAACGGCAAAGTACCT
>NW_021571274.1:0-256 GCF_001605985.2 Dendrobium catenatum
GCCCCCAATCTTGTACCTGATGATTTTGGCTAGGTCGTTTGATCAGATATTAAAGGAAGTGCAAAGGAATGAAATGTCTGCTTTTCTTTTCCTCTTATTATTCTCCTTTTTCTCCTCATATTATCATCCCCTCCATCTTAATATACTTAAGTAATATAAATGCTAACCCTAAAATTTTTATCATTTATTATTATTTATTCTAAGTAAATATAAATTAACTTTATTCAATAATTAATTGAGAGTTCATGGAATTCTA
>NW_021571275.1:0-231 GCF_001605985.2 Dendrobium catenatum
AGGAATACAATTAACACTTACATCTATGTAACAGCCAATGGAAGACCTTTAGGTACAGCAACAACCATAATAGTCACCTATTTATAATTCATAGGCTAATTAGTAACTAGAATAACAAGATCCAAGTCTTTCATATGGCTACGTTACAGCTTCGGAGGCTATCAACTTGTGAAACGATAAGAAGATAAGCATACCAATGCTTTGTTTGCCATCATCTTCTTCATTGAGTAG
>NW_021571276.1:0-730 GCF_001605985.2 Dendrobium catenatum
TGTCACACTACTCTCTTTTAGTGGATCTCCAAAATTTATTTGGATGTCACACTGAGATTTTCATTTAGTGGATCTCCAAGAATTTACTTGGATGTCACACTATTCTCTTTTTCTTCTTGTCTCCTTTAGATATATCTACAGATGGTTGATATCCTATTGAAATTTTAAATATTTATTTAGGGATCTCGGCATGAGGCACGATGTCGAACCAAATAAATATTTAAAATGCCACCAGTCTTTAGAGACATTTGTAGAAGTCATCCAGGGGTACTCCTTTCATGGCTTTGGCTGTAGCCCTGAGATCTTGATCCTTCTGTCTTGTGCTTCGTGCTGCGGACTTGGTAAAGGTTTGTCTGATTTGTCTTTACTGACTTGTCAGAAATTTTGTATTCCTTCTACCATTTGCTTCTAACTTTGGCGGGCTTGATGAAGGGATAGACGCCGGTGACCTAAACCATTTGGGTTTGTATTAGGTCGATGGTGAAAAGTCATCGGTCCAGAACTTTGTGCATAACGGACTTGTTGATGACGAAATCCACTTAGTTCAGCCTTAGGCTTTTCATGAACTTTGGGATGGTTTTCTTCGGTTCTTTGCTTTGTGCTTTGGCGGACTTATTGAAGAAAAATTCCTTCGATCCTCGCTTTGTGCTTTATGAATCTGTTGAAGGATTTGCAGGTTCTGGATTCAGTTGATAATACCGAATGTAGGTAGTATCTTGATCCTAAACCA
>NW_021571277.1:0-308 GCF_001605985.2 Dendrobium catenatum
TGGCCTGAATTTAAAGAAACAGCCATATTGTCTAGGCCGATTGCAGAATTGTCCAGGACGATAAGGTACAATAATTTCTTACAGGCCGATTGGTCAAAAAGGTGGTCCAATCAGTCGGGCCAATCAGATATCGGCCAGGACGATTAGACACAGGCGATCATCCCGAGGAGTCAAGCCGGACGACCGTTGAAAAAGCAGATAGTCCGGGCCGATTAGGAGTATCGTCCAGAATGATGCATAATAATTGATCGTATCGACCGAAGTTAA
Organism: Dendrobium catenatum; assembly: GCF_001605985.2. Taxonomy (NCBI): domain Eukaryota; kingdom Viridiplantae; phylum Streptophyta; class Magnoliopsida; order Asparagales; family Orchidaceae; genus Dendrobium; species Dendrobium catenatum. Next base: position 268 of record NW_021571277.1, read on the forward strand.
AACATTTTAAATCTGTGCCACGTGTATCGTCCAGGATGAAC
>NW_021571278.1:0-258 GCF_001605985.2 Dendrobium catenatum
TGGATTTGACTCATCAAGATGCTCTATTCGATTATAAGCTTGTTACATTTAGAAACTGTTTGGTAATCCAAATTATGGTTTAAACCTTCCAAATGTGCTTCAAGTCTTTGATTTAGACTCATTTGGGCTCGGATTTAGTTGAATTTGGTGTTGTTGGGTTTGTATTGTCGAGACATTCAGTTCGACTGTAAGTTTACTGAAATCGGAGTTCAGATGATCCCAGATTTAATTTTTTAAGTTTCCAACTTGATTTTTTCC
>NW_021571279.1:0-347 GCF_001605985.2 Dendrobium catenatum
ACTAGAGTCGGTTGTCCTAGCAAACAAATCTAAATGTTTGCAATAGGTTATATGGTTTTGATATGTCCTAGATCAATTATTATTTAAAAGAAAATTTTTAGTTAATTAAATTTAATTTGTTGAATAAATAAGTAAAAATAAAATAAAATAAAATAATAATTATAATAAATGAATGTCACTAAGTTTTCTATGTTATATGTCTCTTTCCTAAAGTGTACATGCATCCTAAGTCTAAGTTTTCTAAGACCCGGTCTTTAGTTTTTGTCCTTAAATGTCACTACTATTATATAGGTGAAAATCTTTGTTATTTCTAACCCTTAGGACTTTTCGTACATAGAAATAGGGTT
>NW_021571280.1:0-274 GCF_001605985.2 Dendrobium catenatum
GCTTTCCATAAGTGGGGGCAAGCATAGTGCATATAAACACTTAATTTGTTATTAAGATTTATTAAATCTCCTAATCAAGTATGTGAATTCCTTCCTAAAAGGAATCAGCATAACATAAAGAGATTATGTGCCTAATTTAATTTTTATTAAAGACTTTAAATTTAATGCTAAATGGCCTACAAATGGAATCAAGCATTAAGCATGAAAGCTTAACTATTTAGTTTATCATATTTATTTATTTAAACTAAATCTTAATAAAATTAATTATCAATTT
>NW_021571281.1:0-307 GCF_001605985.2 Dendrobium catenatum
ATACCTGACACATGACATATAGAAAACATGCATTTGATAAAAGATTAATGACTCATAATTGATAACTTACTTTAATATTATACTAATCATATTGATTTGCACTAATTCATACTATTCATTGATTGATGTATATTCCTATAGGTCTCTACATGTTGTATTGAATGAGATAAAGCAAATATATTGATTTTAATGTGTTGATTATAGTTGTAGATTTAGGTGACCTATTAAGCTGTCAGCTCACTCTACGATTTTAATATAATTTTCAAGAAGGTATTGCAATCTAATTGAGTGAGTCTAATTGAGACCT
>NW_021571282.1:0-296 GCF_001605985.2 Dendrobium catenatum
AAAGTACAGACTGACTCAACCCTAAACCTATGCAATCATGAACTGGTTTTGTCTGTTCGTCCGATCTTCGATTCTTGAAAAGTTAGAAGAAACAAGTAGTCCAAGAGAATTAATAGTGTTTGTCAATCATCAAAACACACATCATGAAAATAGGTTTGCAACAATCTCCCCCTTTTTGATGATGGCAAAACACAACGAAAAAATAATTAGCGGCAAAAGTTCAGGATCGATAAAAAAAAAAGAACATCGAAAACTTCTCCCCCTTTTGACATATCAAAAAGGAGGGAACACAAAAG
>NW_021571283.1:0-350 GCF_001605985.2 Dendrobium catenatum
CATGTCGACCATAGCCCTTGCCAATAACTCAGTTTTCTAGGCAAGAACCAAACAAATAGAAATTTATCACCACTTCATTCGTGATCACATTCAAGCCAGAACCATACAGATCGCTCTAATCAGCACCACTGATCAAGTGGCTGATATGCTCACTAAACCACCATCAACCAAAAGGTTTCACACACTCATACTCAAATCGACGGTTCAACTAGCACCATCAACTTGCAGGGGATTAAAAGGAGCAGCGCCACTACCTCTGACACGGCTACTACAACAAGCAACTCAAATCATCCTATAGTTCACTCATAACAAACCAAACGCATCTCAAGCATACACGTGTAAAGCTATAC
>NW_021571284.1:0-218 GCF_001605985.2 Dendrobium catenatum
CTGTAGAGTAGGCCACCTATTTGTGCCAGTGGGCACTATTTGAATGCTTTTCTATGCAGGTACCTTGCCTAGAGGGTACCCTTAGGGTGTGTTTATTTACTTTTTCTGTACTCTGGATGTCATGCATACGTTCTTACACACTTTTCTCCACAATGCACTTTACATACATACATGCATTGCTTTAGTGGATTTAAGGACATTTCTTATTTATGCATCTT
>NW_021571285.1:0-277 GCF_001605985.2 Dendrobium catenatum
AAGAATATCATCAGCAAAAAGCATACACCAGGGTACATCCTCTTGTAAATGTCTAGTAAAAAGTAAGAACATCCATGACTAAAGCAAAAAGATATGGGCTTAAGGCTGATCCTTGATGTAATTCAATTGCAATAGGAAAATACTTGGTTAAATCACCTTGTGTTTGAACACATGTAACAACTCTTGCATACATATCCTTAATGAATTGAATATAAGCATTATTTATTCCTTTCTTTTCTAGAACTCTCCATAACACTTCTCTTGGAACTTTATCATA
>NW_021571286.1:0-354 GCF_001605985.2 Dendrobium catenatum
CTGGTACCGGGGCAGAAGTTCTGCTAATCTCTCCACAATAAGTTACTCTTGAATATAAACTCTGATTCAAGTTCCCTGCAATAAACAACGTAGCAGAATACGAGCTCTTGTTGCCGGATTAAGGCTGACAATTAATTATGAAGTGTAAAACCTGGTGATCTACACTGACTCACAATTATTTGCCTCATAGGTAGAGGGAGAGTTTGACATCCATAACCCTCATCTGGCCCTATATTGCAACGTAGTAAAGCTACTCTTAGCATGTATAAATAAATATGAGATCGTCCATATTCTATGAGAGCAAAATGCACGAGCAGATGCCTCTCCAAACTAGCTACCTCCATAATTGATGAT
>NW_021571287.1:0-302 GCF_001605985.2 Dendrobium catenatum
GGATGGCAGCAGGTTGATACTTCCGTTCCCTTAAAAAAAACATAAATTTACTATATAATAATTATAATAATAATAAGTTTAAATTAGATATGAAAATTTTAAGTTAGATATTTAAAAAAAATTAAAACTCTAAAATTTGATGGTATTTTTTAAATTAAAAATTTTTGACCGCAGATAAATAATTTTGGCTCCACCTTTGACTAGAGCTGTGATAGTAGGATATGCTGTTGTTTCTTAAAAAAATGGCTGTTTTGACAGACGAGAAGCCTGGACGTGTAAGAATGAATTTCTGAATACTGAGA
>NW_021571288.1:0-922 GCF_001605985.2 Dendrobium catenatum
TAGGGCTTAACATCCCTAACGAACTTTCATGGTTATGTATCTTTTCGTCCATATGAACAGGTAATTTTTTGTACTTTTCATATTATACGATCCTAGGATCATACAGAAGACTTCTAGAGTACAAAATGGACTCGTCCATTTTCTTATCAAATGAAACATGGTTTGATTAAAATATATCATACAGTATAATATGGATTTCATACAGTACTATCCATAGTATGAAATTGGTTCATATTGAATTGTACTGGATGAATCTGTTTAATTTTGAACTAATCATACTTTACCATGTCAGTTCGTACACAGGTCAATCAGAGTATGAAATTGGTTCATACTGGATTGTACGAGTAAATTTGTAACTGTTTGAACATACGATCGTCGATCATATTGTACGATTATTGATGGTTAAATTGAAATTTTCAATTTTCTAGATGATTTTTCATGCCATTCATAGATATAGTCCTAATAACTAATTATTGATGAATCCTTCTTCGTGTTTTCTTTGAGAGCAAGTGAAAGTGTATTTTGAGAGAGTGTTTGAGAGTGTGGAGAGAGATCTTGCAAGTAAAATTTGTGAAGGGTTCACAAAATTTTCCAGAGGTGATGATCTCTTTGTCATTTTTGTCGAATCTCTTCTTTACTTCTTTAAAATTGCTCGAGAGAAGATCTTTGGAGAATATCCAGTTCTCTGCCAATACCAGAATGGTGTGAAAAGATGACGGTTCTCTACCGACACCAGGAAGGTATGAAAGGATAACGGTTCTCTGCCAACACCAATAAGGTGTGAAAGGATGATGGTTCTCTGCAAATACTAAGAGGGTGTGAAAGGATGATGGTTCTCTACTAACACTTGGAGAGTGTGAAAGAATGACGGTACTCTGTAACTCCGGGGATTGGTGGAAGAGATATGTTTTGTAAAGGTTTC
>NW_021571289.1:0-248 GCF_001605985.2 Dendrobium catenatum
CACTAAGGAACAATAGAGATTTGCTAAAAAAGGATTATCCTCTCCTTATTTTTTCAAATAAGAAATAACATCATTTAAACTATTAAAGATGGGTAAATTAAAACCCCAACAGTGGGACTTTTTGATAACCTTTTCTAATTTCACGCAATTAACTACCACATGCTCTCCATCCTCTATCAACGTACAACCTCTTGGATAAAGGTTACACCCAATCAACCTTCTATGAAACAAGAAATCTGTAGTAGGTA
>NW_021571290.1:0-367 GCF_001605985.2 Dendrobium catenatum
TTGCGGATAGATTAAAACCAGTGATGAACTTGATAGTTATGGATAATCAAGGGGGTTTTGTTAAATCCAGAATCTCTACTGACAATATACTTCTAGCGAATGAAATTCTTTTTTTGGCTGGTAAAAGTAGAAGAGGCAACTCTTTTTGTGCTAAATTGGACATAAGGAAGGCGTTTGATTCTGTCAGTAGAGAATTTTTGCTTGCTAGACTTGTCCAAAAAGGATTCCCTAATCTTTTTATTAAATGGATAAAATCATGTATAACTGATGTTAATTTCTCTATTGTGCTAAATGGGGCACTAGAGGGATATTTCTCCTCTTCTGCAGGTCTCCGCCAGGGTTGTCCTCTAAGCCCCTACTTATTCTG
>NW_021571291.1:0-295 GCF_001605985.2 Dendrobium catenatum
TTGATCAAAGACTTGAGGTTAAATATTAGATGATTGAGATTTGATTGATCGGAGGTTGAATCAAGTATTTAAGTATGGATTAAGCTGGAGATTGAATTGCCTAGGAGTCTAGGCATGTTTGAACCTTGAGTGGGTTCAAAGTCTGGGTTAATTTGAGGTTTGAATTAATTTGAAATCCGGATGGGTCCCTAGTGACCTCATACAAAAATGAGGTCAACATTGGTCCGGCCTAACATTACCCCTCTCCCCAAGTACCAACTTGTCCTCAAGGTGGAAAGCAGGAAACTGCTATGCA
>NW_021571292.1:0-804 GCF_001605985.2 Dendrobium catenatum
TAATCCTAATTCACAAGTAGAGATTCTTACCTTTAAATACCTAGTGAAGCCTTTACGCTCCAATGGTAGGAATACTCCTTTGATTGCTCTCTCACACTCTCTCCTTGACTTTTCTTTCAATAGGCACGAAGATTAAATGGCAAAAGGATTCGGTGGCAGTCAAGTTTGAACTATTTATACAAAAGGTAAGAAAAACTGCCCAAAAAATTGCAAGTATTCAATTCTGTACGCAGTGGATCGTCCCGTATGATCGTGGATCGTCCTAGACGATTTTACTTAAATGGTCGGAAATGAACCTTATATATATTGGTACGAATTATTTTCGTACACGCTAATCATCCCGTATGAACCAAGTTCATCCGGCACGAAACAGTTATTACATAGGTCAGTTCACGAAATTTGTCAGGACGTAACCAACTGACGTAAGTCGGTTCAGTTCTTCTTGGGACGAATAGTTTTTGTCTGGACGAACAGAGCAAGCTTCAATACAGAGACGTTCGTCCTGGGACGAACCTTATTTTTCATCTGGATGAATGGAGTGAACCTCAATACAGAGACGTTCATCCTGGGATGAACATTATTTTTTGTCTGGATGAACATGGCACGGTGAGAATACAGAAATGTTCATCCTGGGATGAACCATTGATCTCGTTTGGACAAACAGTAGAAAGTGAGAATCCCGAGACGTTCGTCTCGGGATGACTATTAAATTCGTCCTGAATGATTAGGACTTAGAAAAAATTTCTCTCCGCCTGTTCGATCCATTTCTCTCCTTAGGGGTAATTGACATGATTGTCCCGTACG
>NW_021571293.1:0-210 GCF_001605985.2 Dendrobium catenatum
TGATTGATTAATCATAGGATTAAATTAGGTAATATTTAAAACATCATACAGTACAATCATGTTCATACAGTATGATTAGAACAACTTTTAAAAATCAATTTTTTTCCTAATGTAATGGACGACGAGCTTTCTAATTATAACAGGTTGTCTAGTACGATGTGGTGATCGTATAATATAATTAGTTATATTTTAATTTTTTTTTATAAAAAT
>NW_021571294.1:0-607 GCF_001605985.2 Dendrobium catenatum
ATTCATTAAGATCAGGCACTATAAAGCCCTCCATAGGTCTTAATGATCAAAGTAAAGGAACTTTCGCGACTCAATTATGTGACTTAAGTCTTTTGATGAATGCATTGTAATCTAGGTCGAAGCACTTGAAATGCTTTTCTTCACTTTCTTTCATGTTTGGCACTCTTAACTGTTCCTCCTAATGAACATTGAAAGTTCATCATTTAGGGCACGTGTTAGACCGGTCCCTAGTGGATCGGTCCCACTACAACCGGCCCCTAGTGGGCCGGTCTTGGTTTACACAAGGAGAGGGCGGCGGCAAAGAGAGAGAGAGAGGGAAGTGGGGTCCACTAAGAATCAAATTCAATACCCTTGGAGGGAAAGGAGGGGGCGGCAAGGGCTGTTTATTAAATTGATCTTGATTAATTAGTGTATGCTTTCAGTAGGAGGGGGAAATTAGGGTAAGGGTTATGCATGATTTGAAGTTTTTCTATTGGAGTCTTCTTGGTGTCTTGGGCTCTAGATCCACAATCTAGAGATTGGGAGAGCCGATCCCCCTCTCGAATTGAGGATCAATTGTATCTTGCTTGAAGTTTGTTTTGCTTTGATTCTACTATTGCAATCTATC
>NW_021571295.1:0-398 GCF_001605985.2 Dendrobium catenatum
CAAACATAAGCTCTATTATGTATGAACCAGGGTTTCTTATAAGGAAAACTCACCAATGATACTCTTAATTCATAACTTGCTCGTTAATGTTTTAACTATTATACAATTACTAATGAAACTCGCTTTCTACACCACTAATCACACTATATTTATGCACTTTCATACAATTCTATAATTTAATTCATAATGTACCCATGTCTTTATCCCTCACTTATAAATAAATAGCTAAATGTCACACAAGCATTTGAAATCAAGAATGCAATTTTTTTTTTTTTACTTTTACAAATATAATTTTAGATTTGATTCACTCAAAATTCTTTTTCAAATTATTCTCTCTCATCTCTCTATGAGCTCAATTTTACTTATCCTTTCTCTTTAAAAGGTCAATAGAAACCCGA
>NW_021571296.1:0-1379 GCF_001605985.2 Dendrobium catenatum
GTCACTTATGGGTAAATACAGAAGGGCTACAACAAATACAAGCTTCTACGAGCTACCGTAGAAGACCCACCAAATATTCCAAAAATGCCTACACACATACATTACAATTTGTTTACACATAAATGCAAATAAATGCATGTGCAAACACATATTCGCATGGGCCCCGACGAGCATGTTATGGGCATACACATGGCGTTCAGGGTTGCTGCGCGGGTCAAATGATAAATCTAAACTTGAGCCCGATCCTCGTATGCGAGTCGACACGGCTCGAGCTATTAAACAAATGTATGGTCACGGTGTCGATTGAGACATTTATTTAGGCCTTTAAGGCCTATGAACAATGAAAACTCACTAATAAATGCATATAGCCAATGATGGACTCGATCCTTTGTCGACCAACAAATAGAGTCGACAAGGTCCAATCAATGAAATTCCTAAATGCCCATAAATACTCCGATTATATTCGTGTTGATAGAAAATATCAACCAGAGGTGTTAACTACAAGTAGTTAAAATGCCACCCAAATACCCATAAAAAATTAAAACTCCAAAAATTCCAAAATCTAAATATTTAAAATTGAAATAATTTATTAAACACTTAAAGCAATCCACTATCCTCAGCAGTCTACCGAGGTGGACAAATCTGAAAATTACTTTAGCTCACCAAGAGCTAATGTCTGGTCGAGAATAGCTCTAGGATTTATTCTTAAACAGCTTTTTGCCAGCAAATACATGACACGTATCCTCTAATCGGCGGTTTTGCCGCCAAATGGCAATGTGTTGACTTCTCTGCTATAGCCAAGAGAAAGAAACAAAAAAATAGACATATAAAAATGACCAAATCATTATCTGTGGCCAAGTTCTGACCAAACTTGCCCTTATCCTGCTCAAATCCTACTGTATTAGCAGCCCATATCCCTGCCAAAAAAATAGTTTCTGTCAAATCCATCAAAACTACAACTGCCCTGTCAAATTCTGCTCCATACCTACAACAACCACCTGTTTTTGTCAGGTAAGTGGAAATAAAAATAAATAAAAAAAGAGCTTATCATGTGCTCCTAACTGATCCCTCTCATCTCGATATACACACACACAAGCCCCCACTCCCATTTGCTTGGTTCCTGCAGCTCTCCACGTGAAACTTCCCAGTACTAGCCATCTCCTACACCTCTCATCCCATTCTCCCTTTTCCTCTTCAGCAAAATGACTCCAGCCTACACTCCTCTCCAACAAAATTCCCTCCCTCACGTGAACATCACAGCAACCATCTTTAACTAGATCCAGCTCAAAACAACAGCCATCCTTCCTTCCATTTCCTACTCTTTTGCTTCCATCTCAACCTACAGTAGCAGGTTTTCTCAACTCTTCCCCCACATGAAG
>NW_021571297.1:0-224 GCF_001605985.2 Dendrobium catenatum
AGAAGCATAATACTAAGTTAAGTGTGGCATAGGTTAGGATGCTTAGGTGGATGAGTGGCTTTACCCTTAGAGATAGGATACGAAATGAGAATATACGTGAAAGGTTGGAGTAGCTCCAATAGAAGATAATATTAGAGAGAGTCACCTTAGATGGTTTGGTAACATAAAACGGTGGCCTTCCGATGAACCGTTTAGGAGAGTAGAGGTATTAGATTTGACTTATG
>NW_021571298.1:0-232 GCF_001605985.2 Dendrobium catenatum
TTTTTCTTAAATTCTATCAAACACAATGTAGAAATCTCAATATTATTGTTACGTGTCAGAAAATTTAAGTCGGTAAAATGTGTGTTTTAAGTCTCAGCCAAGGGCGGAACCCTATGTATCTTAAGGGGGGCAATTGCCCCCACTAAAAAAAAATTTTTAACTTAAAGGAGAGTAAAAAATCCATTTTGCCCCTCATAAAAAATCAATTTTGCCCCCCTAAAAAGCTTTTTTG
>NW_021571299.1:0-211 GCF_001605985.2 Dendrobium catenatum
TCTGCTGACTTCTCTTTTGCTTTGTGCAGGTCCTAGAAGTGCAGAATACCTGGTCCTTGGAAGGAGCGGAATAAAGCTGTCGGCTTCCTCTTCAGGCGTAGTTTAGGAGACAGATTTGAGTCCTTTGAGAAGGACATTGTACTTTTCTTTTTCTTTCAGCTGATGTAATCTTGTAAAAAAAGATATAGTCCACATATTTGTATATGAAATT
>NW_021571300.1:0-261 GCF_001605985.2 Dendrobium catenatum
CTAGGGTTATAAATAGGGGTATTAGGGCATCTTTACAAAGACCTTTGCATTATTTTTCTTTCTAAAGCCCCTTAAGATCCGATCTCCTTTGGTCTGAGCTCTCCAAATCTCCCTTCACATCTTCCTACTCAAATCCACTGTTAGAACCTAGCCAGCGACGGGATTCTGGCTAGGGGTGTCAATTTTGGGTCATGGGTCGGGTATGGGTCGAACCCGAAACTGACCCGGCATTATTCATGTCAACCCGAACTCGACCCGTTT
>NW_021571301.1:0-207 GCF_001605985.2 Dendrobium catenatum
TGAATGAATGTTATCAGCTTAAATATCGTTAACAATTATTCCAAATTCTAGTTTGACTGTTAGCCGATACAGATTCGTCTTAATTTATAAAAGATAGCTTCATTGAATGTTATTCTCATATCAAAGAATTTTTTATGTTTTCTAGGTTAAACCTTTTAGCAAATGCACAAATGTGTTTAGCTCGGCTGGATGAGCTAAGGCAAGCTG
>NW_021571302.1:0-339 GCF_001605985.2 Dendrobium catenatum
TTTACCCAAAAACTAGAAATTTTAGATTAACTCCATGTCGGTTCGGGTTGACCCAGACCCGAATCGGGTCAGGTTCGGGTTGACCCGAACATGGCCGGATCAGATCCGGGTTCGACCCGAATTCAATCCGTTGACCCGAATTGACACCCTTACTACCCGCCCCAAAGGTTTCCTTCTCTTTGGAGGAAGTGGATTCAAAGCCATGTGATTGTTTACTTTCGGCTCAATATTCTAAGGAGAAATAAAAAAAATGCTAAAAGAAAAAATAAATACTAGGTTTTAATATTCTAATTAAAATTTAATTAATTTAAAATAAATATAAATTATGTAAGATATTAT
>NW_021571303.1:0-455 GCF_001605985.2 Dendrobium catenatum
AGGTCGAGCTCCCCTCGTTGCGTGTAGCAGTTAGCCATAATTTGTCTCGCGAGGATAATGCCCGACTACGGTTGGAAGAACTTGATGGTTTAGAAGAGCTCCGTTTGCAAGCTCATCAGAACCTTAAGTTATACCAGGCCCGTATGGCCCAGGCCCATGATCGCCTTGTCCGACCCCGTGCTTTTCAAGTTGGAGAATTAGTCCTTGTCCTGCGCAGGCCTATCATCTCACGTCGTCGTCGAGGTGGTAAGTTCGAGCCCATTTGGGAAGGCCCATTTGTCGTAGAGCAAGTATATGAGGGTGGATCTTATTTGCTAGTTGATGCGAATGGTGTTCATCCCATGCCTGTCATTAATGGGCAGTACTTGAGAAAGTACTATGCTTAAGTTTGCACATCGCAAGGGGCATCCACTCGCCGCTTGTAAATATCCCTCTGTATAGATATAACTCTAAAG
>NW_021571304.1:0-474 GCF_001605985.2 Dendrobium catenatum
CGGCCTTCTTCTTAAGGATATCTCTGATTTCTTGAACCACTTCCTCAACCGGTCTTCCGTCTATTGCTTCAGCATAAAGTGGCAGGTATCCATCGTAATCCATGACCTGGTCATATTCTTTCACATCCAACTTGTCAAAAATATCATTGATCTTAGCATCCTCCTCAGTAATCTGCTCACTAACTAACTGGTCTAACATCTCCTCATCGGGATCTCGAACTATCTCCTCCCCTCCGACTGTCCCGGGGTCGGTAGTCGCGAGGGTGACCTCCTCAGTTGGGTGAGGGACATCTATCTTAATTGGTGATAGAGGTGCTTGGACAGCGGGGGCTCCAACATTAACGCGAATAGAGTCCTCACATCCATGCACTGGGAGTCTAGGGAGTTCAACTGGTATTTGGTTCTGAGGTTCTCTAAATTGTATCCCAATGCATTTGCTGAACTTCTTCCTTGCATATGACTCTACTGGTGACA
>NW_021571305.1:0-785 GCF_001605985.2 Dendrobium catenatum
GATTGAATTGTTAGCTTGTCTCGAAGAAGTTTGAAACGAGCAAGAGGTAACGGCTTGGTGAGTATATCTGCTGGTTGATCCATGGAGCTAATGTGTCTAACTTCAATTTCTTTGGATAGAATGCGCTCTCGAATAATGTGATAATCTATTTCAATGTGTTTCGTACGAGCATGAAACACTGGGTTGTTGGCAAGAGCGAGAGCTGAAGTGTTGTCACAAGATAGAACGGTAGGAGAGCTTTGGTCAGCATCGAAGTCTAGAAGCAATCGTCTGAGCCAAATGATATCAGAGGAGGCAGAGGCAAGAGATCGATATTCAGCCTCCGTAGAGGATCGAGCAACAGTAACTTGCTTCTTTACATTCCAAGAAATCAGTGAATTGCCAAGAAATGTACAAAATCCAGAGATGGATTTTCGGTCTAATGTATCAGCTGCCCAGTCATAATCAGAATATGAATGTAATTGTAGTGTACCTCGAGTAATGGGAAGACCAAAATTGAGGGTTCCTTGGATGTACCGGAGAAGTCGTTTAAGAGCATTGCCGGAGTTTCATTGCACCACTGCCTTAAGGTCCGACGTTCAGTCCCTACGTCATGCTTAAGGCCCGACGTTTAGTCCCTACATCCTGCTGAAGACTCGACGTCTCGCTTAAGGCCCGACGTTCCGTCCTTACGTCCTGCTGAAGACTCGACGTCCCGCTTAAGGCCCGATGTTCAGTCCCTACGTCCCGCTGAAGACCCGACATCCGTCTTAAGGCCCGACGTCCTACCCAAGGCCAGACCATCA
>NW_021571306.1:0-486 GCF_001605985.2 Dendrobium catenatum
TTGGTCAACTAGGGTCAAAAATGGATCTGAAAAATGCATTTTACTGCTCAGTGGGTTAAGATCACGAGTCTAGAAGTGATTGGAGGCTTTGATAAGGGCTCCAAGATCAAAATCCTCAAGGGGTTAGGTTCAGTGGCATGGGCTGTAAATATTTGAAGGTTTTACACCTTTTTTGATTTTAATTTAGATTCTGGGGTTAGAGACCTCAGAATGGGCTCAAAATTGGAGGGTAGCCTTTAAAGACATGTCTTATCACTTTGCAAGTAATAGACCCCAGATTAGAGGCCATTTGACTGGGTTTTGAAATGTTTGAAAAGTCTTTAAAAAAGGTTTTAGGACAAGGCCTCAAGACTTTGGATTTGAGCCTGGATTTCTGGATTTGGAATGGATTTCAAGTTTGAGTTATTGGAATATCCAAATATTTACAATCATGTGGTGATTGTTAATGGATGGATAGAATCAAAGCTAGATCGAAGATAGGATCAA
>NW_021571307.1:0-433 GCF_001605985.2 Dendrobium catenatum
CAATCGGAGCTCGCTTGCTGTGGAGGATCGAAAATTACGACATTTTGATCGGAAGTAACAAACGGGAGTTCGCTGGCTGTTAAGGGACCGGAAGCAAGATCGGGAGCTCGCCTGTGAAGGTAACTCTCTACCTGTCGAGCACTTTTCCGGCTCCTTCTTGCTGTTCGACCGCTCCTTCGACGACATTCCCTACTAGTTGGATCGGAAGTTACGGCATCAAGATCGGAAGCAGGAACCGGAGCTCACTCGCTGTGAAGATAACTTTCTACCTTTCGGACGCTACTTCGGCTCCGTTCGTAGCCGCTCGGCCTAGCTCCTTCAACGACTTCCATTCCCTGTTCGATCGGAAGTCACAACATTTTGATCAGAAACAAGAATAGGAGCTCGCCGACTGTAAAATTAACTTTCTGCCTTTCGCCGCTTCTTCGGCTTC
>NW_021571308.1:0-7908 GCF_001605985.2 Dendrobium catenatum
AATTACAAAAATACACACTTCACTATATGCTGTTGGAACCTAAATTTATTACTCCCAATCTATTTCTATGTGCACTAAACCTTTCATAACTAAGTGTGTGTGTGTGTGTGTGTGTGTGTGTATATATATAATTAAGTTTTAGTATCGATAAAATGAATCACAACATCAACTTTTAAGCATATTCTTTATTAAAGTGATGACTAATATCAATATGATTTGTTCATGAATATTGAATTAAATTTCTTTTGTGATCACAAATAGACTAGGTATTGCTCAAATAAAATAGTATGATGTCCATATGTTGGCCAAATCAAGAAGTGATGCTTCATCATAAGACTTGGGCAACACAACTTCCTGCAATAATGTATTTTTTTTTGCTAGTGGATTAGGGATTGTTGGTGGAATTTGAAACGTGTTTTTTGAAAATATTAGTTTTTCTCGGGAATTAAAATTAAATTCTAATTCTAAAATCGAACCATCCCCTTAGGAAGAGATGTCACCTCAAATAGGTGGAAAAAAAAAATTTCATTAACTGTGTTCAGATTTAGAAAATTACTAAATTCATCTTAAATATTGTGACCAAATGTTAAAGAGAATTTCATATGGCCTCGAAGGGTCAAAATGATGGTTCAACTGGAATATCCAGTACAATTATTCAAGAAGTGTGATCTTTGATTTCACACCAAAGCGTTATCAAAGAAAGCTGTATCTCTCCAAAGGAAGAAAGAAAATACCACTCGATTTGATAATATCCTTCATTACATAATAACGATCATAGTATTTTAAGTTCACAAGAAAATCCAAAATTTGAACTTTAAAAAGAAAGAATCAATTTTTTTAGATCAGGGTGTGTGGTTCTTAAATCTCCAACGAGCACAAAGCCCTCGTAGTTAATTATATTGTAGGGAGACAAGTTTCATACGCAAAACTCTCGATAAAATAGTTGACAAATTTGTCATATTTTCTAGGAGTGATATCAAAAAGAGAGGTGAATTTTGGAAATTCAAAAGAATGGTGTCAAAATTGAGCAGTTATTAGCAGAATCAAGGGAAGAGGAAGTAGAGGACACTTTTGGATTTTCCAAAACCATCCGGAAGTGTCCCAACTTAATCTAAGTGTTGGGCTTTATGTTTGGATTTGAAATGATTTTTTAATTAGAGTTGAGCATTTTATTTATTAAATTTGAATTATTTCCCGAAGTTTGGGTCTTATAATCAAAGATCTGCCCCCGAAACCTAAATCTAATTTGTGACGCTGGACCACAGTCATCCGAAACCTAACTAATGCCAGTGCAAAACCTAGACGTACCCCCCACTAGCTTGATTGGGGAGCCAGCTAACCACCTAATCGATTACAAATACATGAGTTCAGTCTTTTATGAAAGAGTGGTATGGATGTTTTATTTAAAGGTTTTGAGAGTTGGGGCCAACATCTAGAGATTTTATCCTAATTGCCCCTTTTACTTATGTTGTGGCAAAATGCTAAGGACTAATGCCAATTAAAACTTTGAACTCTTTAATTATGTTTCTAATGCCAATGCATGCTAGTGACAACTATTCAGAATCGAGTATGCCATGAAATTTAAAAACAAGGCTTAAAAAATGAAATTTTTAGAAGACTGTGGGCTTCCTAGCCGGCACCTCGTCCTCATAGGTCAGACTATCCGGACTCTACCCGCAAGCGGGAAGGGTCTAAAAGTAAGGAAGGAAGTAATGCCCAAAAATATACATGTGACCCCAAAGTCGATCCCCGGCTAATTTCCTAAATTCGTTATCTTTCTAGACACTAAATTTTAAACTTTAAGATTACGAGTATAAAAATTTTCACACCCTCACGAGTCTCACATATCCAGGCGCAAAAACAAGAAGCGTCACGTAAACGCCAAAAAACATAGAAAAAGTAGGCAATCCCTAGAGGCAATCATTTCAACACATCAAATATAAATGAATTAATTAAATAAATGGTCCAAGGCAGAAGTTGCCGTTGCTTATTACAAACCAGAAGTTTTTGTTGAAAGTAAAGTGGCCGGGAACCACTGATAAATAACCCGGATTCTTAAACCTAATGATGACGCAAGTAGTTTTGAGTGGGAACTTCTCAGTCCTCAAGTCTTCAGTCTGTTCCCTTTGGGCCTATTTTCTTCAAGCTCATTTGGATTCTTCGTAATAGACTACCCAATTTGGATTAAGAGGCAACTTCCTTTAAGGGGAGGTCACTCTTTTCCTCTTTGTGTAGGGAAGAAGATGCACCAAATTATGGATCTCCAAATAGAAAAGGAGAACTCCCTGAGGGCATCCTTTTCTCTCAGAGTCCAAAGCTTTGGACCTATGGATCCCAACTCAACACTAACGTTTCACAACACTTAATAATTAGTTCGAATTACTCATATGAAAATAAAAAATCTAGACTCACCTCGAAAACTGTGTGAACATTCAATTTGTACCGATTCCTAGGGTAATCCGTACGTTCGCCAAACACATCAAACCATCCATTAGAGTGCATAAAAAGGTTAAACATACACAACAAAGCAATTTCATCCACAACATGCAGTAAAAACCATGGAAATTCCGGCACACAGTAGCTAAGTAAACACGTGGCCTAACCTAGATCTAGAGTTACGCTTGTCCTAGCAAACCATCACAGGCTGTGCGGAAAAGGTCGTGGGCTTGGGTGGTAAGATTCCTAGATTTTGGTGATTAGTAAAGTTATCCTAAAATTCTGAGTTTATTAAGCTTAAGGAGGAAATTTATGTTAAAGTTTTAAGTACTAAATATTATTAAAAAAAAATATATTAAAGTAGTATTTTAAGGAATTAATTGAGTACTACCATTTATTTCATGCACAGAGCACCTGTTAAGTTTAATTTCACCTTCCTGGGGCTAATGTTAATAACTCGTACGCCTGGGTTATCCCAGTTAGTAATCTGGGTTGAATTAAAGTACTTTACAGTTTAGTTGAAATTAAGAGGAATAGATTAACATTAAGAGAGTTGTTTACTGATTTTTAAAGGGTTGTAATAGTTTTATCAGCCTTATTAAGGAAATTTCTAGATTAGGGAATAAAAGACTTTGTAGGTTATCGCTATTATTAACTTAAGGCCGTCAAAATTGATTTTTAAAATTAGAGTTATAATCTTAAGGGTTTTCAGACTTTTATAAATACTAGACTACCTAATTAGTTGATGTTGTTAGACAGCGGTGGCACACTCAATTTGCGTGATATTTCTACTGAAAAGTATGATTTTAGAAGTTTTGACTAGGTTTGACTTGGAGTTGCATCAAAATGTTGACTTTTGACTTTGAACAAATTTGGAGTTTATAATTTAAAAAAGTACAGATTTTAATTAGATCATTAGCCACTAAGTTGATTGATTTGCGACATTTTTATACAATTTAGTTTGAATTTTACAAGGTATTACTAGAATTTTTAATGTAACTTAATTTAAAAGGTCCATTCTAATGTTTTGAACCCAAATGAATTCTTAACTTCTTGAAATCAACCGCCTAAGATCAGATTAAGATTTCCAAGGGGAGATTATCAAGTGGTTTAAAGATTTTTTTTGAGTTTTAATTGATTTTAATTAATTAATATTTTGATTAAGATTTGATTTTAATCAAAATTAGAATAAGGTGCATCATTAAAGCTAAATTGATTGGGATTTTAAATTTTTATGATTAAAGGGAAAATTAAGGTCAAATAGGAGCATTTTAAAATTTTATGAATTAATGGTGAGTTTATTAGAATTTTTATTAGAGGTTAAAGGCCATTCTAAAGGGAATACTATGGCTCCTATTTTGGTGAACCAAAGAGCCTCCAAACCTGGTGAAATGGATGCGACCATGGAATTCACCTAATCCCAAGGTCCTAAATCCACCAAATTTGGGCTTCAAGTGTAATACTCTAGGTGGCTAACCAAACACTTAAGGCTGAACTCAAGTCACCTTCAAAAAAATCCTTAGGGAGCTATCCTAAGCTTTGGATTGGGGCAAAATCAATGGCTCTAAATCCCTATCCTACACATCATCTCCACATAAGAGATCACAACCTAAATCGTCATTGGAAAGGTTTGAATCCCTATTTTGAATTTAAGGGGTCAACCCATGTCCCTTAAACTCAAAATTAGGGGAAAAAATGCCCTTAAACATCTTAAACATGGGAGAGATAAAATTTGGACATGTCAGGGACATGCCCAATTCATCTTCCAAAAATTCCAGGGCCCTCGGGGGAATTAAAATTAAATAATAATTGCAATAATTAAAAATGCTTCAAACTAAAATTAAACTTAGCACAGATACAATCAGGGCGTTGGAACAAGTTTAGGGCTTTTAGATCTCTCTGTGAGACCGTTCTAATTGAGCCTAAGAACAAGCCTAATTTTGCCAAGTGCGCAGAAATTTATGGATTTTGAAGTTTCCCTAATTGTTTTGTTGAAATTTAATCCGCCATTACACAGGTTAGTCGCTCTTTACACGCGGCACGTCACAGTTTATGGGGGAGGAGGTAATCATTAGCCGTCGCGGATTGGCAGCATCAGACAACTGGGATTCCGGGGCTCCATGAGATCGGTTGGGATCCTAGATCCGCGCGTTGAGAAAATCAACGGCTGGGATTTCATCTTCAACCTCTCGCACCGAGTACGAGGCCGTGGAGTTTCTCCGGCGTGATCCGAGCGATTCCGCCCGGGGTGAACTTCAATTGAAATTCGTAGGGAGATCAGGGAGGGTGCTGGAAACCTTCAATTAATGGTGGAGATCCGTTAGGGTGAAGGTTTCCTTCACACTTTGACCTTGACTACCCTAGCTAGGGAGTCGGGATGGAGAGATTGTACCGCTAAAGACTAGTCTCAAACGAATGAGATTCTCTATCATGGAAGCTTCATGGGGATTGGATGGTTGAGTAGATCTTCCCATTAAGACGTTTGGGACTATGAGGTACGCGTTGGACGAGGGTGGTGCGACTTCGAGCCGGACAACAAGAGCTTTCACTGCGGTTCACTTGAACGGTACGAAGGATAGCCTGGGAAGCTGGGGGAAGCTGTTGGGAGGTTGAAGGAGCTCTAGGGAGTGATTCTGAAAGCTTGGTGATCAAATTCCTAAGGGTCTCGGAGCATACCCTATGTCAGCCACCTACCTGCGAGCTTGGAATCGACTAGATTGAGCTGGAGGGGCTGTGTACTTGGCGCTTAGGTGGAAGGGGACATCGTCCCCCAAGGCTGTGCAGCATTTCAAGCCCGGCACGCCACAGCTTGTGGAAGGCTTTGGGTCAAAGGATCAGCCTGGGGACCACCAGAGCTTTCTCCTATTGCGTCCGAACAACACCAGGCGGGGTTTGGGTCAGCGTTGACCTGAAAAGAGATGATAGAGATATGTTGGCGAGTCCGAGCGGTGAGCTCAATTGAGGCTCGCGGAGGTTCAAATATGATATGAGTGGTCTCGATTGGAACCCAAACCTGCTCACGTTCTGGGTGCCTTGTATTTGGGCTCAACACAGGTTAGGCCAGACCCTGTGGCATTTGATAATTGGGTTGGTGGGTCTAGGTCTAGTGCACCCAATGGCAAGTGCGCAATTGGGTTCAATTTTTGATCGGATTCAAAGTATGGCTCGATGTTAATCCAAATCTCTCGTTTTCGATCTATTGTGGGCCCAACCCAGGTCAGGCCAGACCTCTGGGTTGATGTGGGAGATGGGTCTGCGGTTCTTGGGTGCACCCAAGTGCAAGTTGGCAATTGGGTTCAATTGTGATCTGGATTCAAAGATGGCTTGGGTCCATGTTTGGTTTTGGGCTGACTTGAGCTAGCTAAAACCTGACCTAAGTCAGGTCCAAGGATGGGCCTGCTAGAGGAGGTGTCTTGGCCTAGTGGCCACCTATTAGAGGTGTTTGATCAAGTTCTAATTGGTCTTTAAGGCAAAGCAACAATTGCTAATCCCAAGTAGTTTGGACACTTTGGGTTAGCCTACTCTTGACCCAAGTGGATCCAAAAGGCGTGAGCTGGTTAAGGGAGATGTATTGGGTCATGGAAGACGCCAATAGATGTTGGTCCAATGTTTTCAGTTTGTCTTAGGACAAGAATTTGATCTCAATCCCAAGTGATTTTGGACACTTTGGGTTAGCCCTTAACTCTTAGACCCAAGTCGAGCCCAAGGGCTGGGCTGGTCTAAGGAGGTTGCAGTTGGTCAAGATGGACCTAATGACCACCTTGATTGGATTCAATTTGATTGAAGGTTGAGAGATAGAGATGAGTTCAAAGGAAACCTCTCTTTGGTCACTTTTGGGTTAACCCAAGTGAGCACAAAGCTTGCAGCTTCCAAGCAGGGCTGTCTCTGGGTGGCCCAAGGAGTCATTCCCTTGGGTGTCAAAGGGAATTGGAATGATCTTTGTCAAGTTGTCTATGTGGAATTGATGGTGTATGGGCCATTTGGTCAACTTGGTGACTTGGTTAACCAAGTTGACTTAGGGCAATGAGTTGGTCACTTGAAATCCATTTGATCATATGAGTTAATGGCGTGACGGCATCAAAGTGTAGAGACGGTCATTTGGGTTCAAAATGACCATTTTAACCCTTAAAGGGGGTATTAATGGTCAAAATGGGTGACTTGGTCAACCAAGTTGGCCCACGGTTGGAATTGAGTCAAAAGGGTTCTAAAAATTATATTGGAAGCACTGAGTAAAGGTTTTCAAGGATGATAATCAAAAATCAGTTCAAGTCTAGGTCAAAAAGTCCAAAAGAAAAGAATCCCCTTAAAGGGCATTTGTGTCATTATTGTCCCTGAGTCAATTTGTAAGCCAAATGAGTTTGGAAGAATGGTAGACTATTGAATGGCTCTGCAGACCATTGAAATACTAGATGCGCCAAGAGGTGGTAGAATGATATGATTAAAAACTTCTTTTAATGAAAAGAAATATCTTTTTATACTTTATGCCGGAAGCGAATTTCATGTTCACAATAAAAAGATAGATAATAATTTCATTCACGCAATTAATCATAATAAAATAAATGCCGTAAATAAAGCGTAAGAAAAAATAAAGAAAAGAACACATTCGATTTATAGTGGTTCGGTCAAACCATGACCTACGTGTCCACTCCCCGGAGGCACCTCCGAGTATACACTAAACCTTTAGTGATTCCTGTCCTTTGCGCTCCCACAGCTAGGACGGAAAAGCCCACCTTCCAACACCCCAATCAACTTCCACCTTCCCAGCGGCCTTGCCCAACGGTGGAGGAGCCAGCCCAAGCGTCCAACTTGAACACCACACTGCAACTTCTTTCTTCCCACAAACTTCACATTCCAAGATGAAACTTGCCCAACATCCCAAAGCATCCGGTACAACTGAGGTGCACAGCATTCACCGCCGGCCAGCCACACCGTGTGATCGTCCTTCACACTCCCTTGACAAACCCCGCTCCTAAGGGATATTTCTCCCTCTCTTCAAAACTTCACCCTCCTTCCTCTCTCCCTTTCAAGTTTCTGACCTTCAAGTTGTTCTCCAAAAGAATGAAAGACACAATGCGCTGACAAAAAGACCTTACACACCAGATTTGAGATGCTTAAAAGACGCGGCTCAACCAACCCTAAAAAAAAAACTCGCAATTCCCGGCATCAAATATCGTACCGTATCGATCGCCCAAAGATCGTCCAGTAGGCGATTCGGTGCAAGCACCATATACTCCGTCTGACCTGTTCCCAGAACTGTTTTTATCCTTGGGCATTGCTTTGCATTATGCTCTCAGCATGCGAAGATTTAAAGTACTGTGATACGGCAACAACGTGTACGCTCTCTCAAATGCACGACTATGACCCAACCAGGTAAGTGTGACACGACTGGTTAATATATGTTCTCCATTGAAAGAGTGTTTAGACAGTTCACAGGCAGACTTTGTGCACGATGTTGATCGTATTAAGTACGAT
>NW_021571309.1:0-462 GCF_001605985.2 Dendrobium catenatum
TGGTTTTTAATTTTATTTTACTAATGATTGAATAAACCATTTTTACTTTTGCTTACTTCCAAAACTGCATGCATAAATTAAAAAATCCATATCAAATCTGATAAGAATAACTGATAGTTAATACATCGTATGCATAAGTCGGCTTCCGTCTCACGCGGCTACCAGCTCCACTCGCTCTGCTCCACTTCGTCTGACGGGTGCAGCCTTTATTCTAAGCTGTTGGATCTCTGTTATTAATCAGAGACGTTCATCTGTAACGAACTCCTCTCTATATATGAGAGAGTACTGTAGCCACCGGAATCAGTGAAGATGAACAGTAACTTTTCCTAGCTCATTTCTCAATTCCTTAACTCCTTGCTTCTTCGTTCTGCTTCCCTCTTCTTTGCAGGTCGAAGACAATGAGCATCTTTATGGTATCAGAGAATTGTTATCAAAGTGCTAATATAATATTTGTATTTCTGA
>NW_021571310.1:0-215 GCF_001605985.2 Dendrobium catenatum
TCCTCGACTTCCTTGCCAAAAATCTTAACCATGAGTCACATATAGCTATAAGTATTGATAGTCTACAATGAAAAGTAATCTTTTGAGTGTATACATGCAAAAATGTGTACAAGGATATCTCCATATCTTAATGTTTCACATGAAATACACAGGTGTGTATAAGAAAAAAACTACAATTTTAAAAAAATTATCTTGTACACACATTGAGTACAATT
>NW_021571311.1:0-217 GCF_001605985.2 Dendrobium catenatum
CAAATAGTTATCAGGATTTAACACATTTCGAATTTACTAAATCTGAATTTAAAAGATTTACTAAATCCCACTAAAATTAAATCCACTTGTTGCCAAACAGCCCCTTAGAGATATAAAGGGGAGAGAGAAAGAGCTGCTCCTCTCACTCCGAGGAATGCTTCCACTTTTCCGGCGAATCGCCCGCCCATTCTCCCGTTTCCTTTTCTCGTGCTCTCAC
>NW_021571312.1:0-370 GCF_001605985.2 Dendrobium catenatum
TAATTATTATCGTGATTTCGATTATGAAATTAATGATTCTTTATCCGAATTAGAATAATCAAATAATTGGTTAAAGTCCATTTTGACCTTCCGAGGTCGAATGTAACTCCACCTTTGAGTTTGATTACAATAATTTGGATAAGATTATAATTCTAAAATTTTAACCCATTAGGGAACGATACGTTCGTCTTTTGAGGTGATATATTGTTCATAATGATGTGTTCTATTTCAAAATTTAAAATTTAATATTCTCAAAGAAAATTAATACGTTTCAAAAATAATATTTTTTAATCAAAACAAATAATGGCGACTCCGCTGGGGAAAATCTCTCTTTCCATCTTTAATAGCGGTATAAATTTTATTGCATCGG
>NW_021571313.1:0-1203 GCF_001605985.2 Dendrobium catenatum
ATTGTAATTGATTGCAAATGAGGCCCTCCCTTGGGAGAAGGCCTTAGCTTGATGTACATCTTATAGAGTACATAACATGATATGAATAGAAAGAATCACCATTGACATGTTTGTTTAGTCGGGAGGACCGTAGTCGGCTGGCGACGGAGGTCGGAGGGCTTGTAGTCGGTGGGTGACGTAAGTCAGGAGGACCGTAGTCGGCTGACGATGGAGGTCGGAAGGACTGTAGTCGGCGGGCGACTTAAGCCAGGAGGACCGTAGCGACGGGCAACAGAGGTCGGAAAGATTGTAGTCGGTGGGCGACATAAGTCATGAGGACTGTAGTCGACGGGCGAAGGAGGTCGGAAAGACTGTAGTCGGTGGGCGATGTAAGTAAGAAGGACCATAGTCGGCTGGCGATGGAGGTTGGAAGGGCTGTAGTCGGCGGGAAACGGAGTTCGGAAGGGCCGTGTCAGGTAGAAGTCCAACAATGGAAAGAAATCCATCTTCGCGTAGACGTCCAACGAAGTCTGATAACCGGTAGAAGTCCGGCATCGGGTAGAAACTTGGTGAAGAGTGAAGGTCCGACGTCGTGTAGAAGTTTGACGTTTGTTGGTGGCAGAGGAGAACTCTGGATTCACTTGGGCGGAGTTTCGGCATCAGAAGGGAACTCTGTTGCAAATTAGGATTCAGCATCACGTGTAAGTTGGGCAGAATTCCTGCTTTCTCCCAAATATAACGCAGAATCCCGGCGTGTTCGGGCGGCAGGACGAACTTCGGCGATGTTCGAGGAGGAGAGGATTCTCCCTTTCCCCTTTTTCTTCTTCTTTCCTTCTTCTTCTCTCTCTTCACTTGAGTCCCTCTTGTGAAGAATGAGGGCTCTATTTATAGTTTTTGTGGAGTGGCAAGTCTTGTAAATATATGTAAGATCAGGGGTGAACAGGGAGTGGTTGAATGGACGACTGATATTGAATCCTTTGATCATACACCGTTCTTCAGCCATTTGAAGGCCTTAGTGATGTCAGAATCCAACGATCTTAAGTTCGTTGGATTTTTCTCGTCGAGCCGTTCGATTTGACTATAAGCTCGCCAAATTCGGAGACTATTTGGTAACTTAAATTGTGGTTCGAACCTTCCAACACAATTCGACTATAAGCTCGCCAAATTCGGAGACTGTTTGGTAACTTAAATTGTGGTTCGAACCTTCCAACAGCGCTTTAGGTC
>NW_021571314.1:0-203 GCF_001605985.2 Dendrobium catenatum
TATATGAACTTACTAACAAATTTGACATTCAATAGGGCTGATTTATGCTGAGGCAACTTTTCGAACCTCTCAAATATTAAATCAATGTAATGTGCAGCACAAGGAGTCTAGTAAAGGTGATGCCTCTTTTTCATTAACATTCACCATTCAGCTTTATATGTACTTGCATTATCAGTAACAACTTGTACTACTAAAACATCACC
>NW_021571315.1:0-359 GCF_001605985.2 Dendrobium catenatum
TTTCAATCATACTTAATCCTACCACCTTCCTTATGGTGTTATCTCCAAGTGTAACTCTGCCTCTACTCCTGACTTCTAGTGATATGAATTGAGTAGTTTCTCCAGTCATATGCTTTGAGCAACCGCTGTCCAGGTATCATATGCTCTTACGAGGCCTTGTGTGAGAGCGATCCTGCAATATCATCAAACGTTAGACCTGGGAATCCAAACAAGTTTGGGTTCATCTTTTTGCAAATTATAAATAGATGCATGTATGATATGTTTAGCTTTATGCATCTTAGATTTCCACACCAAATGAGTTTTCTTCTTTAATATACATGTTTGAGCTATATGTCCAATCAATCTACAATTATGACATT
>NW_021571316.1:0-254 GCF_001605985.2 Dendrobium catenatum
TAACCGACCCTACATAGTGGGATAAAGATTTATTGTTATTATTGAAGAAGTTTACAAAAGCTATCATATAATTATTACATGGGATGTAAATTTCTTAAAAGCTACTATATTTTGTGTATGTGTAACTGTATATATATTGAAAAAATAGAACTAGAAATTTCGTAGAGCGACATATTCTTGTAGATTTGGTTTTGAATTTTTTTTTCTTATCACAACTTTAAAAAAAGAAAAAAAAAAAAAATGCTTCCGCCAAA
>NW_021571317.1:0-296 GCF_001605985.2 Dendrobium catenatum
AGAAAGAGATAGGGAGAGAGAGAGAGGGAGAAAGAGAGAGATAGAGAGAGAGAGATAGAGAGCAAGTAAGAGCAAGCTAGAGAAAGAGCAAGCTAGAGAAAGAACAAGAGAGAGCAAGAGAGAGAGAGAGAGAGAGAAAGAGAGAGAAAGGGAGTGCAAGAAAGAGGGAAAGAGAGAGAGCAAGGTAGAGAGCAAGAGAGAGAGGGAGAAAGATAGATAGATAGATAGAGAGAGAGTAAGAGATAGAGAGAGAGTAGAGAGAGAGAGAGAGCAAGAAAGAGCAAGGGAGTGCAAGA
>NW_021571318.1:0-268 GCF_001605985.2 Dendrobium catenatum
TAAGGGGGAGAGAATCAGGGACATTCTAGGAGCTTCCCGAAATAAAGTCTTTGACAGTAGTTGTCGAGTGAATAGCAGAACATGTAGAAATTTCATCTTGAGGACACCAATGATCCCATAAAAATGAAATAAAAGCATGCGGGGTTACTCTAAATCGAATAGATGGCTTAATACTGGCAGCAGTTTTATAAACGACCTTCTAAAAGGTAGAGGCAAAAGTTGTGATGGGCCGCCATGGGGAAGTGTATATGGCTTGCAGCCATTTAGA
>NW_021571319.1:0-235 GCF_001605985.2 Dendrobium catenatum
GGTGGACGAACGTATATAACAGACTTTCGCCGAGATACCACGCTCCAAGAGTTGTATAACAAGATGAAAGATATTTATGGCGGACCTGCTGTCATCCGGTACAAACTTTCTGATCAAAATCTAGGCACCCTCGTCTCCGTCTTATCTACTGAAGATTTTGAAAATATGTTGGACGAATATGACTGCCTCATAGAGGCCCCCGAAGGTCCATACGCCAGGCTTGAAGTCTTCCTCT
>NW_021571320.1:0-263 GCF_001605985.2 Dendrobium catenatum
CAAAGGGTAATATATTAAAAATCAGAGAAATTTAGGCTTCGTTTGGGACAATTTTTTTCCTGCTTCTAAAAATAATTTTATAGTATAAAAATTAAAATTTTTGTACAAGAAAATTGCTTTAAGAAGAAGTAAAAATATTGTCCCAAAAATGAAGTGTTAGACTTCGTTTTTGAGATAGTTTTCTTGCTATTTTCTAAAGTCATTTTTTGATACAAAAATTTATATTTCAAAAAAATAAAAATAAAAAGTTGTTTTATAAAGCA
>NW_021571321.1:0-233 GCF_001605985.2 Dendrobium catenatum
AAGCTTAAACTATTATGAGAATTTTAACATACCTGAAGTTTTGGATATAACATAAAGCCCTTTTTACTCTGCATGATGTATCATTTTTACTTTAAATTATTCTTTAACCAGCCCCCTATGCCCATTCCTGCAATCCTGCCCACCAGCAAATTGTCATTATAAGCATTTGTGCAATCTTCCTTGATTAATTTTTTTTTTCCCTCTTGCTTTTCCTATTTAATTTTTTGAATGTA
>NW_021571322.1:0-280 GCF_001605985.2 Dendrobium catenatum
AAAGGAATTTCGGCTAAGTGGGGGAAGAAAGGATTGGTGAGAAAAGAAACAAAGAAATTTCAAATGACTAACCTTGAACACCACTCCACCGGTAGAACTCACAAAGAGATTTCCGACGATCTCCTCTTCAAGAACTCACAAAGAGATCTTTAGAGGCTTCATGAACTCACAAAGAGAATCATCAAAATAAAAATTTTCATTTATCAAAAAACTAAGGAGCAAATACAATGATAAAGCCTATCTATAGGCTAACCGAAAATAAAAGTCAAAAGACAACATT
>NW_021571323.1:0-6518 GCF_001605985.2 Dendrobium catenatum
ATATCAATTGAGCGGACCTTGATTTTGCTAATTTTAAGATTTTCCAAAATCTTATATGAATTTTAGATATTCTAAAAACTAATTTATAATTTATTTAGATAGATCTAGAATCTTAGAAAATTAAAATCTATAACTAAAATGTTTCAAATTTCATGAAATTTGATCCTTAGTTTTTTTATGATTGATAGAATAATTTATGAAGGTTTGAGATTTTTTGGAGTCATGAATGCTAAAAATTAATTATTATGATGTATATAACATAGCTATTCCTAGTTACCAAGCTATAGGGGTGTCAACTTTTGACCCGACTCGGAAAAATTCGGGTTTGGGTCAACCCGTTTGTGAAACGGGTCGGGTCCGGGTTCGGTATTTTGACCCGCTTTGAAAAATGGGTCGGGTTCGAGTACCCGGACACTCGCGGGCAACACGAATGACCCGTTTCGCAAATCGCTGCTCAGGCGCGTCTTCGTCAGGCCCAGGGCTCGTTAAGGTCGCGTCCGCATCATGTCTCCGACTCCCCGCGAACTCGCGCTCGTCCAGCCTAGCGAAGCCTGCTCATCCCGGGCATCGGATCCTGCGTGACCGCGTCTAGAGACCAGCCAAGCACTCGGCGCCTCGGCTGCTTCGGCGGATCCAATGCGTATCCCGCGACCCGCGTCCAGCCTGACCAGGCGACCAGCCCCGCACTCGGCAACCTCGGCGATCCCACGTTCAGCCTTATGCACAGCCCACTCCTAGGCGCCACTCGCGAGTCGCGAATTTGGACTCCGCCGCTGCCGCTCGCAAATCCGTTACAGCCGCACTCGGGTCGGGTTCGGCGTCAACCCGGCAACCGAGCGGGCGAGTCCGAGTTGAAATGTCCGACCCGTTTGAAAAAAATGGGTCGGGTTCGAGTTGACTCGTTTAATCCGACACTTATTTTTATTACAAAACCTTTATTTTGGGGAGAATCCAGTAATGTGAAGGACTACCATGTCTATAGTAAATGTAATGATTTGAGTATTGGCTATTGAGCACACTAAATTGTGATTGGTTTAAAATACGTGCTTTAAGCACTAGTTATTATGTACCAGTGTTTTAATTTTATTAGATTATCACATTTTTGTATATTTCTATCATTCATATTGAAAAATGATGTGTATTTTTTATTGTTCATGTGTACTTTATTTACATTTGATTAAATTCTCCTTACACTTGATATTTTTTTATATTATTCTTCCATTAAAAATCATCTGAATCTAATTTATTTATTTAACCATAATTTATTTATTTTCTTAATTATTGTTAGAAAATATTAAAATGATCTTTCATTATTAATGTAATCAATCTAGACTACATAAGTCAGGAGATCGTAGTCGGCGGGGCGACGAAGGTTTGAAAAAGGGACTATAGTCGGCGGCGAGCATAATCAGGAGGACCTATTTTCAACGGGCCGACGGATGTCGGAAAGACTGAGTCGGCGGGCACGTAAGTCAGAGGACCGTAGTTGGCTGGCGACGGAGACGGATAAGGATTGTAGTCTGACGGACGAAGATCAGTAGGACAGCGTCAGGTAGAAGTCCAGCAATGGAAAGAAATGCATCTCCGCATAGACATCCAGCGAAAAAGTCGATTAACCGGTAGAAGTCCGGCGTCTGGTAGAAAACTTGGCCCGAAAAGAGTGAAGGGTCTGACTCGGTAGAGTCGACGTCTTTTGGTGGCAGAGGAGAACTCCGGCTTCACTTGGGCGGAGTTTTTGGACGTCAGGGAATAATAAAAGAGGGAATTCTCTTGTAAATTGCGGAAGAAATTTCAGCATCCCAGGAAGAGCCCGGCGGTGGTCGAGAGGAGCTTCTTCCTTCTCCTCTTCTTCTCTTCTTCTCTCTCTCTTTCACTGAGGTCCCCATGGTGTTAGAATGAGGGCTCTATTCTTATAGTTTTCTGGAATGACATAGCTCGGTAAATAGCGTCGAGTAAGGGGCAACGAATTGAACGTGTTTGAATGGACGAGACCGATATCGAATCCTTAATCATGCACCGTCGTTGGGCATTTGAAGCCTTAAGGATGCCAGAAATTCAGCGATCTTGGGCTCGTTGATTCGTCTCGTCGAGCCCGTTCGATCGGTATAAGCTCGTCAAAAAACGGGAACCGTTTGGTAAACTCAAATTCAGTTTGAACCTCCAACAGCGCTTTAACCCTTGATTCGGACCATTGGCTCGTATTGGGTTGATCTTGGTGTCGTTGGGTCGTATTTCGAAGGCGCTCAGTTTGACTGTAAGCTCGCGAAAAGATCGGGTTCATATGCTCCCGAAATAATTTTTTTGAAGTTTCCCGAACTGATTTGCCTCGAATTCGTTCAAGATAATTTTGTGATGATGTATCAATTATAATTTCAGAAGATATCGTCATTTCATCTTTTAGCTTTTAATGCTCTTAGTATTGTAGAATTGTGCTAATGGTTTATAAGAAAATTCTGATTGAGCGTAGCCAGCTGAATTGGTGAATTTTTATTTAAGCTTTTTCAAGCTACAAGAAATGTGAAAGCAGTTTTTCCATTTTTTGAATAAGTTTAACATTTGCTATGAAACTTACGATCTCATTTTTTTTTTATTCGAAGGGAAAATTTACAATGCTTTACTCGTAGAAATATCCATTGATGGGATTTGATCTAACTCGTTTTCTTAAGCTATATTTTTTATTCAGATTTCTCTAGAATAGTTAGCGATAAATAGAATTTAATCCTTGTTATATGTAATCACAGAATGATTTGTTAAGAAACTTAGAACGAATTGTTTAGAACAATGATAATTCCAAGGCCTCTTATCTGGTCAAGTAAAATTATTAAACTTTGATTTGTTTTTGGTAATTTACTATAGACTGTATTAGTATTACTGAAAATTTTCCAAAAGCATTTCTTATAATTTGTTTCTTCATCCCATAGGTCTAAAACTTTTGTGGAAATTGAGAAGCTTTAGGAGCGTGGGGTTTTTGAATCTTTGATAGGTCAAATTTCTCATGCTCTTCTGACTATCCAGAAGAAATGATGCATTAATAATGCTATTTTACGTTCTTTGTAATACAAATGATTGCATTTTTTTAGGGTAACGAGCCTGAGTTCGAATACTCCACTGCTCGACTCGAGAGCTCGTTGAGTAGCTCGCATAGCGGGAACGAGATTTGATTCGAAGGCGGGAGCGTGCTCCAATTCGCATGCAGGAGTGGGATTCGATTCGCAATTTGTATTACAAAGGGGCTTGCTTTGTAATACAAATGATGCATTAATAATTAACTCAAGGGGCTTGCGCCTATAGGAAACTAGAACTCAGATCATAAAATCCTCACAAAATGAGGGTGAAATCTCTAGGTGTGTCTTATCTACAATCTCAGTTTGTCTCTTATCTACAATCTCAATTTATCTTCCCAAAATTTATCTCGAAACTTAATCCGTTAAAACTCACCCGAGCGGCGGCGGGGAGGCCGGTGCCAAATTTTTGGAGCCAGCGAAGAGAGAACAAAATTTCAACATTTTTTTTATCTATATTTGCATGATATTATTTATGGCAGTAGTAATTTTATTATATCTTAATTAATTCAGCTAGCTAGGTTCAACATTTTTTAAAACCTTTTCGTTATTTGATGAATTAGTTGTATATTGCTGAAAAATAAATAAATGCCAGTGTGTCCTGATATCACCTCTGTTATTTTTGTAATATATATCATATATTTTACACATCACTAATTATTTCTTAGTACAATAAAATTGCTGAACAATATGATTAAATTATATGAAAATTCAACTAAAACATTAAATATTCATATTTTTTATTAAAGAATAATAAATTTTTTAATTAATTTTAATATAATTTGCATATATGTTAGTGTAAACTTTTCTAATAGTTTTATCATATTATCTAATAATTTTATTATATTCAAGAAAATATAGAATGCATGAAATATATCATTTAAAAATATATTTTTTTCTGACAATAATTCATATTTACATAACACTTTATTTATATTTCCGATCTTATATGTTGGTATTTCATGTTTACTAATTAGACCAAGGGCTTGAGAGGTACTTGTTATTCATTAATAAAAAGGAAAAATCGATTGCATGTTCGGCACGTTACTGCGCGACAGCCCACAGGATTTGATCATGCTAACGAATTTATACCTTTAATGCCTATATTTTAAATGGATATTTTATATTTGTGGGCCGATGTTGGTTTCTATTTTTTGTATTGTTTATTATCCACTTATATACTCAATAATGGGTAACGAATAAATCCTGATTTCCAACTATCAAATTATCTATTTGAAAGAATTAATGTAATCATGTTTCTTCGTCTTAATGAACGTCGATAACGATGAATGTTATAATATTATATATATATTTACTGTTGATTCAATTATTTCCACGAAAAGAATATCGAGAAGTAAGGGGCCTGTCAATATAATTTGAAATACACGTACACGAAAACACCAGAAGAACCTTAACAGGACTACCAGGACTCTAGAAAGTTCGGGTGATTCGGCGGTCAAACCTCTCATAAACAGCCCAATTCGGAGAGGTCGCGAGTTCAGAGATCTATAATCTTGCCGAACCTCGAATATCCGGGCGGGTTTTCCGAGTTTGTTTCGATTTTTTTTTTTTTTTTTTTTTTCCTTCTCTGTTACATAGAAAAAATTACCAAGGGAAAGTCGGAAGTTCGAGTTAAAACACGCCGAAACGCCGAAAATTGCACCGAGAATGAACCCGCTGCCGCGCCCCTGACTCGGGGGGCTGGACTCAAAGCTAATGCCCGTGCGTGCAGGAGTCCGGTCTGACCCGTGTCGGTATCGCGGAGTACGCATCGCGTCAGGCGTTTCAGCAACCGCTGTCGCGTCCGGCAGTCCGTGGTCCGCTGTCGCTGAAATTGTCGAGTCGCGTCTGCCTGCTATGTCTTTTCTGTGTGTTTAAGAAGATTCAGAATTACAAACAATAGGATTTCCAGGTCTTCCGCTGGCTTACATCCCGTTGCAAATTGGATTGCCAAAACGGCCGTCCGCGCGATATTATTTCAATTTAAAAAAACCGCAATAAAAATGTTCTGCGCTGCCGCAGTTGCCCGCTGCTATACGCTGCTGCTGTGATCTTGTTCGTCGCCAAAAGGAACTCACTTATCTAAAGACTAACGGCCCCGCCGTACAACCTTGTACCTGGTCGCCGTCTCATAATGACTGACGAAACAGCCGCGCCGTCCGCCCATCCGAAATGCCCGAACAGCCGCCTTGCGCTGCGAAATCCGCGAACTTACCACTTGAGTTAGTATCCTAGTCTGCCGGTCCGAATGTTCTTTTTTGTGTCTACCTGCTAAAAAGCCAAATTCTTTACTATAGTGTCGATACGTAGGCGGGTTGAACACCGAACCAACATCTGCGGTTCAGGAAGTATCGGAGTTCCCGGGATTTCGCTCCTTTGGCTAGCTCGTCTACCCGGGTCGGGTTAGGGTCGACCTGATTGAACCCGGGTCAGTTCCGGGTTTGACCCGAACCTGACCCGTGACCCGAAATTGACACCCCTAATCGAGAGACACTTTGCCTGTATATGTTTCTTCTTCATACACTTTCACGCATTCTACATTGTCGATTTTAGTATCCTTTCATTTGTCGGTTTTTTCCCAGTCGGAAAATTTTTTATTAATAGCTTCAATAGGATAAGGTTTTTTTTTTTTTTTTTTTTTTTTTTTTTTTTTTTTTTTAAACAATGTTAATAGGTTGCTAAACGCAAGCTTCAATAGGATAAGGTGAAATTGAGCTTGACTTAAATTTGATCAAAAGTATCCTAAAGATTTGCTAGTTTAGGATCTCGAGGACTTCCTAGAGATATAGAATTTTGCACAAAGGAAGGGGACAATCAAAACATAAAGCCAACGAATTTTTGGATTTTTTGAATCAAAAACTAATTTTCATAATTATTAGAAAACTGAAAATTAGAGCTTCCTATGAATTTGGAGAGTAAATGATTTTAGATTAGTTTTTGATCAATTGACGACTTGATTTTGTAATTTTAAGGTTTTCTAAGATATTTATAAGAATTTTAGATATTCTAAGAAATTTATTCATTAATTTAGATAGATTTAGATCTTAGAAAATTCAAATCTATAACTTAAAATGTCCAAATTTCATGAAATTTGATCCTTAGTTTTTTTATGACTGTTAGAATAATTTTTGAAGGTTTGAGAATTTTTGGAGTAATTAACCCTAAAAATTAATTATTATGATGCATATAACATAGTTATTCCTAGTCGGCGGCGGGAGTTTGATGGCGGCGGGCGTTTTTCCCCGTCCCGGAGGGAACTTGTCTCTCTGGCTTTCGCTCGTTTGGGGGAAGTTTTCGCTTTCCCTGCTTCTGTATTGCATTTTGGTCAAATTTTTTTGTTGGTTTTGCCTTTTCCTTGTCGGCTGCGCCGGCATGGCTGCTGTTAAGTTAAAAGACACCGGTTTTTTAGAGGGGTTTTCTCATTCTCGGTCTTTCCTTCAAGCTTTGGCTGGTCCG
>NW_021571324.1:0-254 GCF_001605985.2 Dendrobium catenatum
TTGAAAAAACTATATTATAAATTATAATTAATGAATTTGGGCTTCATTCATATTCCATTGAATTTTTTATTTTTTCCATGTGATTTCACATATTATATGACCTACTCTAGATTAAAAAAATTTTCTTATAATGCCTATTTCCTATTTTATTACTTGTTGAGACAACTATTTTCTCATAGCCATGAGGAATTAATTATACCCAAAATTGACCACTCAATTATGAGATCCAAATGAACTCTATATTCACCCTTACA
>NW_021571325.1:0-300 GCF_001605985.2 Dendrobium catenatum
TTTATGCTGACGATATTTTACTTTTTGCAGGTGCTACGATTCCAAATGTGAGGAAGATTATGTCCATATTGGAAGACTATTGCTCTTGGACTGGTCAAAAAGTTAACAAGTGCAAATCAGCTATTCTTTTTAGTAAAAGGACATCTTCTACTACTAAATCAAGGCTTGCAAAGATGACTGGCTGTAAGAAGGTTGAAGAGATGGATTATCTTGGTGTGAAGCTTGCTTTAAGAAGATTGGTGAAGAAGGATTTTACTCCATTACTACAGCAAGCTAGGACAAAGGTTTTGTCTTGGGGTG
>NW_021571326.1:0-249 GCF_001605985.2 Dendrobium catenatum
TTGTCATTTTTTATGGGGTGATTTTGAAAATGCAGATATTTTTATCTTCTCCAAAATTTATTTTGACCTCTAAAAAGGGTAGTGTAGTACAATAAAAGTCTTAAAATATTATTTTATATAATTCTTTATATTTTGATAATTTTCTAAAAAATATGTATTTTCCCTAATAAGATTCTTTATTATCTACAGTTATGACATTTTTTTTAATTAAGATCAATTATGCATTTATTTGTTGCAATGCATTGAAAA
>NW_021571327.1:0-425 GCF_001605985.2 Dendrobium catenatum
GAATTTGATTTTAAGAAGTCTAAGGAGATAGAGAAAATTTTGAGGATTGAAAATGAAATTTTGAAAAGCTCTAATTTGAAGATTCAAAATGATTTAGAAGCATGTAAGAAAACTAAGATGATATCTACTTTTGATCTATTTCCAAAACCTAGGAAGAGGCATTATAACTCAAATCACTTAAGAAATCCCTTTCCTGGAGTTAGATGTTTTTCATGTGGCATGCTAGGACACATCTCACACACTTGCACGATTCACCATAGTACACATTGGGTGTGGAGACCTAAGGTGCATGATCCACAGCATATCACACATGCATTGCATTCTTCTCTTCATAAGAAGGAACCCAAACCTACTTGGGTTCCTAAATCTAATATTTGGTAATTTTGCTGGAGGGCTCTCACAAAAGACCTCGTGAGAGTATGTGG
>NW_021571328.1:0-565 GCF_001605985.2 Dendrobium catenatum
CGTTCATGTCTTTTCAGATTTTAATTTCCATAATTCTTTCAGCAAGAGTCTCTCCAAAGTAAAGCAGCAATTTTTGCACATTCCATTCACCAACCGGCGTGATGAGCTCCGAAATAGTGAGGTCTTCTATTGCTGCTATGTCACAGAACATTGGCCACATTGATATGGATCTATCCCAGATCCAAATATGATTTAAAATGTCAATGTTGTTGCCATTAAATACCTTTCATCTAACACAGCAACCTAAGTTGATGGCTCTATGACAAATAATCTTCCACACAGTCGAGTCTCTACGTTTGAAATCGTCAACCCATGGCCACTTTCCATACTTCTGTTCCATACCTTTATGCAACAAACTTGTCGGTTTGCTTATGTATTCCCATGCAATCCTAGATCATAAGGGGCCAACCCAATTAAGATTTGCATGAAACCCAAGTCCCCCCTTCCTCCTTGGTCTAGAAACATTTTCCCAAGAGGCATAGTGGATGCCTTTGTGGTTAGCATCAGCATCCCAAAGGAAACTTCTACAAATTTTCTCCACCTCATTTAAAGTAGATCTTGGAAC
>NW_021571329.1:0-305 GCF_001605985.2 Dendrobium catenatum
ACCACCACTTGAGGCTCGTATTTCAATCGTACCACCACCTGAGGTTTGAAATTCTGATATACCACTACCTGAGGCTCAAAGTTCTACCAAACCACCACCTAAGGCCCGGAGTTCTACTGGACCACCACTTGATGCCCGGACTTTTGCCGGACCACCACTCGAGACCCTGACTTCTGTTGAACCACAACCTAAGGCCTGGACTTATGTCGGACCACCATTAGAGGCATGGACTTCTGTCGGACCACTACTTGAGGCCCAAACTTCTACCAGACCACC
Organism: Dendrobium catenatum; assembly: GCF_001605985.2. NCBI lineage: Eukaryota > Viridiplantae > Streptophyta > Magnoliopsida > Asparagales > Orchidaceae > Dendrobium > Dendrobium catenatum. The sequence continues at coordinate 277 of NW_021571329.1, forward strand.
GCTTGATGCCAAGTTTTCTGTAAAGCACC
>NW_021571330.1:0-373 GCF_001605985.2 Dendrobium catenatum
ATTAGTTTTGTGTGTCTTTTTATTTTATTTTTTTCTAAGTTTTTGTGCTCACTTTGTATTGATTTTAGTTTGTTTTTTTTTATTTGTTTTATTTGTTTTGTTTTGTTTACACGTTGCTCTTTAATTTTGGCCTTCCATATGATTGACCCTTTTTAAACGTTTAGATTTTGGAGTTTTTGGAGATAGTGTTTTAGCTTTCAAAATTGGTTAAAGGGAGTTTTCTGTTGATGTTTTTCCCTCATTCTGACTTTATTTAGTGGTATGATTTTCTTCTCTAAAACAAAAGTCTAAACTCGGTTTAACCAATGGCTTGTTAATTAAGATCTTTTTCTTATCTTGCTACATTAATTTATCTTATGTATAATAGCCAAAG
>NW_021571331.1:0-293 GCF_001605985.2 Dendrobium catenatum
CTGAAATCCTTCCCAATTAACAACAGAGTTCCCTCTTGACGCCGAAACTCCGCCCAAGTGAAGCTGGAGTTCTCCTCTGCCACCAATGACGTCGGACTTCTACCCGACGTCGGACCTTCACTATTCGCCAAGTTTCTACCCAACGTCGGACTTCTACCGGTTATCGGACTTCGTTGGACGTCTATGCGAAGATGCATTTCTTTCCATTGATGGACTTCTACCTGACGCTGTCCTACTGATCTTCGTCGTCAGACTGCAGTCCTTCCGACCTCCATCGCCAGCCGACTACGGTC
>NW_021571332.1:0-204 GCF_001605985.2 Dendrobium catenatum
ACTAAAAAATTGTTCTAAAAAACAATAAGAAAGTTATCTCAAACAAAACCTAAATTAACAAATTCAAATATTCAAACAAAAAAAAAACAAAAATAACAGATTTTTAAATAGCAAACATATTTTATTTTATATTAAAATATAATCAAAACAAAATGAGATTGAAAAATAAAAAAAACAAATAATCACATAAAGCCCATAAATTTA
>NW_021571333.1:0-1473 GCF_001605985.2 Dendrobium catenatum
TTTTGATTGGTGATTGATGTCTTGCTGAGCTGTTAGTTCATCCTTATTTTCTACGTGGTTTTCAGGTTCTGAGAAAGGGAAGGAAGTCGTGGATTAGCGGTCCAGAGTCTAATCTGTGATTAGGTACTTGATACTTTTGATTTTTGTACAGTCATGGCTTATCTGTTCTGTTCTGTTATTTTTGTCTGTAAGCCATGCATTGTATCTGTATATGATTATTTTGAGAAAAGAAAAGATAGATGAACTGCGCTGTATTTGGATGTTTATAATAGCTCTGTGTTTTTCTGTTTATTTAATCTCTGGAAGAAAGTCGGAAGCAAATTTCAAAACCAGATCCTAGTTTTCAAAGGCTGTGTCACGACCCGATGCGAGCGGGATCCGTCCCGGTCGGGTTGGGTCGTGACAGAAACTGCATAAACAAAAATCATTTATTTGAAGAAATATTTTATTTCTTTTCAAATAATAGGCACCATAGCTTCTAATTTTTCTACTATGCATGATTTTGCTTATCCATAATTTTTTTCTTTCTATTTATTCACAAAAGTATATATTATAGATTCTAGCTATCACAACCCTCGACAATAGATTGACGCAGAGCAGGAAATATATAAATGTTAGGACTGTTAGAAATCTAAAAAAAGTAGGAAATGTACATATACACCAGTTAGACAAAAAAAATCAGCCTTATCTACTCAATTGACCATTTACCCCTGCCCTAACCTGAAAATAAAATGCAGAATCAAAATGAGCTAACACGGCTCAACATATTATATTACCCAAATCATTTCATAATAATTTCAAAACCAATAACTTAAAATAAAGTAGTTATTCTAAGCTTGATAGCAGACTTATTCTACCCAATAACTTTTATTTATATTTTTTGTTCTAATCAATGCATTAACTTCATGGAATGCTTAAATTATAGTTTAGGATATTTTTACTTAGTTCATAGCCTCTTGGGGAAGTCCATGCTAAAGTTCAGGAAGCGATCGCACCTCGTAATTATTCGAAAATTATAATTTGCATCACAACAATAAAGAATTCTTAAACACAGTTTTTTGGATTCCGTGAGCTAGGACATCAAAAAATATGGGCAATTGATATGCCATCAAACATCGTCTTGATCCAGCATAAATATCAAGGCATATCTTAGTTGGCAACTTCTAAAGTTAAATTCAGGATCATTCAAACACCAATTTCAATAAACTTACAATCAAATTGAAAGTATTCGTAAGACGAACCCAACAACACCAAAATTAACCAAATTCGAGGCCAAATGGGCTAAAATCAAGGGATTAAAACATATAAAAAAATTATAGTATTAATTGGATGACCAAATAATATCCAAATATGGCATGCTTATAGTCGAATCGAGTGGGTCAATGAGAACAATCTAAGAAGCCTAAGATCGTTTAATTCTGACATTATTAAGGAACTGAAATGTTGAATAAATGATCCATAATTATGGAAATA
>NW_021571334.1:0-327 GCF_001605985.2 Dendrobium catenatum
TCATTCTATTATCATGATTTTAATTATGAAATTAAATCTTCATTATCTATGTTCTTATAATCAATCACTAGATATAAAACATCATTTTGATCATTCAGGATCATATGTTATTTTTTCCTAACCTGACTATGATAATTAGGATAAATTCAAAGTTTTGTAATCTAAACCTATTAAGAAATTACATTTTTACCTCTCGATGTGATATATTATTCATAATGAAGTATTCAATTTCAAAAATTAAACTTTTAGAAATTAAATTCTTCCAAATGAAATTAATCTTTTTCAAACTCTAACACTTTACAATCAAACACTTCTCCATCTAAGAAA
>NW_021571335.1:0-219 GCF_001605985.2 Dendrobium catenatum
GTTTTTCCCGATGAAGAAGAAGAAGAAGTGAGGGATCGACCTGACTATGCGAGAACCCGAGCTGTAGAAGATACGAGGTAAACGTTGTATACCACTGACGAGGAGCTTGATGGAGACCATAGATGGCTTTTCGTAGATGGCACACATGATTAGGATTTGTGGAATCCTCGAAACATTTTGGTTGTTTCATGTAGACGACCTCGTTGATATCACCGTGCA
>NW_021571336.1:0-1411 GCF_001605985.2 Dendrobium catenatum
TGCACTCTTGCATGTCCCTACCCTCGCATGAGAGGAACTCTCAGCTCTTTTTAGACACACGCAGGAGGAGGTTTTGCGCTCGCTTCTACTTTCTTGACTTTGGATGTCGCATGCAAGAGGAGTCCTCCTGTTCGATCTCTTCTCGGTCTTGGATGCACGAAGGTCCTCAAAATTTCGACAATGAAAGCCGGTGGTGGGAACCTGTATTCCTCATTATTCTGACAATGAAGGCCGGTAGAGGGACAAATATTCATAAGAATTCCGACAATGAAGGTCTCTGATACCATGTTAAATCATAGAATTGGAGAGGGAAAGACTTAATTTTATCATACAACTATCACTATTTATAGATCTTTACAAGATATCTTAATAAATAAACAAATAATTACAGAATAATGCATAATTTTCTTGATATAATCCTTTCTAAATCAGCCATCCAATTATGGAAGGAGATCGGCATGATTCAGGTGAGCCTAGCCTCCATGGATCCCCATGTTGGTCATAAGATCAAGAGGTAAAGAACGACTGGGATTTAACAGGTGAGCCTCTTATGAATCCCCATGTTGGCCATGGGATTAAGGGCCAAGGGACAACTGAGATTTAATAATAATTGTTATAGTCACTAGTTCAATTAATTCAAGAATGCCAGCTTTTGTTATCTCTGCTTGCCCTCATCATAATTATTATGGATAGTTGAACGTGTACATTAGGCTGTTATATGGTTGACTAGAGCTGAAAGCTTTTGTGCTATTATTATGCTTTTTTTCCTCTAAGGCATCATTTATGATGCATTTTTCTTAATTTTTAATTATTTCAAGTAACTGGGTCCATTGTAATTGCTAATGATTCAAGTGCTCTTGCTCTGAGGAATGTGTTTTCTTGCAAAATTATCTACCGTGTATCCTTGTAAGATGCATCTGAAAGCATATGATAAAGTTCCAAGAGAAGTGCTATGGAGAGTTCTAAAAAAGAAAGGTATTAATATCGCTTATATTCAAGTCATTAGGGATATATATGTTGGAGATGTTATTTGTGTTCAAACACAAGGTGGTTTGACCAAGTATTTTTTAATTTCAGTTGTATTACATCAAGGTTCAGCCTTAAGCCCATATCTTTTTGTTTTATTCATGGATGTTCTTACTAGAGATTTGCAAGAGGATGCTCCATGGTGTATGCTTTTTGCTGAAGATATTCTTCTTGTTGATAAGGCTAAAAGAGGGAGTTGAAGTAAACTTGAATTATGGAGGTCAACCTTAGAGTCAAAAGGTTTTCGTTTGAGTAGATCTAAAATAAAATACATGGAGTGTAATTTTAGTAGTAATATATCTAGTGGGGGTTTGTAACTTTGACTATCAAGTCATTTATAAGAGTACACATTTTAGATATCTTGGGTCTATTGTTCAGAGTGATG
>NW_021571337.1:0-289 GCF_001605985.2 Dendrobium catenatum
GCCTGATCAAGCTAATTTTGTGATGACATATCAAGGTTAATCAAAATTAAAGTAAATTAAATTCTTGCTATTTTCTTAGTTTTTAATTATGATAATCATGATTGTAAATAATACTTAATTCATAATTAATCAAAGTAACTATCAGTGCTAATTACAGATTAGTTAATCTAAGCCTGATAATTAATATTTTAGTATTATTTGAATATGATTGTTGGGCATGGAATAATTAGATATAATTTTTTTGAATATTTCATTATGATTAGCTATTTATTTTGCTTACTTATAAATC
>NW_021571338.1:0-454 GCF_001605985.2 Dendrobium catenatum
GCCGATACAACGAATAGCCCTTGCTCCACGCCACCAAACTGTCTCCACCCCTCTGGGAGGCGATGGAGACCTGAACAAGCGCAGGCCGGCCACCGGCGTTGATATAATCAATATGTTTCTACTAAAGTCAATGTAATTCTCGCTTTCATTTTATATGAATTTGCTAAATTTCATGTTCACCGCCACTATTTGAGTAAAGTTATTCTGTGCGGATACGAATGCCATATGGAGTTGAATCATAATGCACCACGTTATTTTTTTTCTTATGTACCACGAACGTGTAGTGGGTGATGTGATGCGTTCTGATTCGACACTGGATGATCCAGTATCCGCACAGAATAATTTCTCCTATTTGAAGGCCAACGCATCCGTTTAACATATTCGTCTCTTGCAATTTCAGGAAAACCTATGTTGTGTATTTAGTTATTTGGCATATTAATTTTTGAAGGCAGTT
>NW_021571339.1:0-262 GCF_001605985.2 Dendrobium catenatum
TTGATTCTGGCGAAGAAGTCGGCAGGGTTGTAAAAGGTGAGAATCTGGGGTTGAATGTTGAAAAGCAATCGGATAATTGGAATGAGGTGGGTAATGCGTTGACGAAGCCGAGACATATTAAGATTGAATGGAACAATGAAACTACTGAACTATCGGATGATGGGGTAGCTGTCTTACTAAATTCGGAGAAGGAAGAGAAGAACAAACATGTTCTAAGGAACTCGATGGTGATCAAAGTCTTGGGCAACAATGTTCCTTTCCC
>NW_021571340.1:0-309 GCF_001605985.2 Dendrobium catenatum
CTATTTTCTAAGTCTAATTTTAAAACTGCTTCATATTCATTTTATGCATTGGAGTCAATTAGCATGCATTGCATTAGATACAAATTAAAAAGAGTCTAAAATATTAATTGCATTTTTAGGCATATCTCACCCTACATAAGTTGAGGGGACATTTAGGAACAGTCTTAGATGTCGGCCCCCAATTCCTTAAAACTTAAGCAACGTCCCTATCTATCTTTCATAAGAGACTTGAAACATGGTTTTAAAGAGCCTAGGTGGTCAGCTGGCTCCCTAATCCAGGCCGGGATAAGTCTAGATTTGCACTTCATT
>NW_021571341.1:0-2398 GCF_001605985.2 Dendrobium catenatum
AGAGGAATGATTGGGTCCCTTCTTTACCTGACTGCCAATAGATCGGACATAATGTTTAGTGTGTGCCGCTATGCCCTTTTTCAAGCAAGAGAGGTCGTATGGTAGTGAGAAGCTCATCTTCCTCTAGCCTTCATAGTGCTCGGTTCTTGAATGCTGAAAATGAGGATGCATACCACAAGTTCAAAGCCTGCAAAATCACACCATCTAGACTGCTAAATCAAGAGGCTCTGAACTTCGAGGTACTGAACCTCTTTGCTTCCACCACCCTTCAATTCCTTTTCACCCTGGCCTTCCCATACAACTATGAAATCCTTTTAGAATTCCTTGTAAACCTAATATACACGATCAACAACCTCACTTTTCACTCCTTTACTTGTCGTCAAAATGTCAAAATTACAAAAGCCGACATCGTCCAATACATTGGGCTATCTACTGAAGGGCCTATGGTTCGTTCATTTCTCACGAATGACTTTGACTTGAGTGAGGTTAATCAAGTCCTTAGGAATGCCACATTCTATTAACACCAACCTCTCATACAATCACACACTCGAAACTCCAAAATCATTCAACACGTCCTTAGAACCTCCATTATACCCAAAGCTGGCAACCATGTTAATATGACCCCGACTCTATCTGTCGCTACATATCTTATTATGACCAACACCAAATTCAAAGAGGCCGGTCTAATTATTGACTACATTCTCCATATGACCTTCGTTCGTCTCCCTACTACTCGCTGAAAACAAAATATAGCTCTTGGTCACCTTATAGGATACATCCTTCAAAATAAATATCAAATGACCTATCCTGGTGAACCCGATAATCTTCCAATCTATTATACAGATGCCTATTTTCGTATTCTTTTTCATCGAGGACATGAGCCTGAAGAACTCGTATTTGATGAAGAAGAAGGAGAAGATGCTCCGGCTGTAGCTCATGCAAGACCACGACGACATGCACTACCCCGAGCACCTGCACCAGCTTACCCTCACGACGATCTGGTCGAATGTTTCGACCAACTTCAGACTCGTCTCAACACGCACATTCAAGAGCAACATCAGCAACACGAGACTGACATGCAATGGTTTGGGGAACATTTTACTGCTATTGATCATCGCTTTGACGCTCTCCTTCAGTACTTCCAACCAAACCCACCTCCACCACCAACTGATCAGGATCCTCCATTTTAGATTATCTTAGTATTGTAATTTTTTTATATCTTAGTGTTTACTCCTCTTTTTGGTGCTGTCAAAAGGTGGAGATTGATATCAGAGAAGGTTGTTGTAGTTTGTTTTATGGTTAAATGCATTTATTTTTATTTCGTACTGCATTTTCTTTTTTTTTGTCCTTTTCTTATTCTCATGTTTAAATAAAAAAAATGCCATCAACACTTACAACAAATATTATTTGACATCATCAAAAAGGGGGAGATTGTTGTAACCCATGACCCCGAGTTTGAGATTTTAATGATGACAAATAATGTCATTTGAATTATCTATTCATTGAATATTATTTTATTTTATATTGTCCGTGAGTACTAATATTTCAGAAAGATCACAAGATACTCAGGATGACAGGAAGACTAAAGAATGGGTAGATTAGGAGTATGAGTCTAACAATGTATTTTGGTATTTATTTTATTCTTACTTTCTTGAGTCTGACCATAAAATACATAAAAGTCTGAGATCGTACTGCACACACAGGGGAGAGTGTTTTTAAACAAAAAATTTAGAGTTTTTCTTTCTCTGTAGATCGTACTGTACGATGTTATTCCGTACCGTACGGTCAGATCTTTGTAGGATGATTCTGTAAATAGATCGTACCGTACGAATGTAAATCATACTGTATGATATGTTCAAATCCAAAACCCTAACCGTCGTTTTAACTTAAGTAAGTTATTTTACGCCATTCGTACGGTACGAATACGTTCGTACTGTACGATTTATTTTAAATACTTACTTAATTTAACCCGTGAATAGTGAAAGAAATCCAGGCTTAATTATAATTTGAACATCGTACTGTATGAACCAATTCGTACAATACGATGAACAGAGATGAATTATAATCATCCCAGGGATCGTCTTAGATGATCTCTTGGTTTTTCTCTCATCGTACTATACGATGGAAATCATACCATACGATGAATAGAGACGACATTTGATCGTCCTGGCTATAGTTCTGTTCGAACAGTATTGTTGTGGATCATACTGTACAATTTAAAAGCATACTGTACGAATGTTTTTGAACTGTTCATTCCACTTTGTAACAGGATGAAGTCTGTTTGCACATATCATACTGTACAATTATAAACCATATTGTACAATAGTAACATCTACTTTGAGATTTCAGGGATTTTAGAGGCCATTTTTGTAAGGATCAAAATAGTAATGTTTTGAGG
>NW_021571342.1:0-239 GCF_001605985.2 Dendrobium catenatum
TTTGTTTAGTTTTGGGCTTACGGCTCCAATTAGGAGTTTCCCAATAATTTGTTTAGTTTGGAGCTTACGGCTCCAATTAGGAGTTGCCCATTAATTTATTTAGTTTGGGACTTACGGCTCCAATTAGGAGTTGCCCAAAGAATTTTTTGGCTGGATAGGTCATACGCTTCCTTAGAAGTTGCCTAATGATGGTTCTTACGATCTAGCCCCATAAGCTAAGTGGCCCAAAGGGATTTGAG
>NW_021571343.1:0-316 GCF_001605985.2 Dendrobium catenatum
GGCAGCACCTGTGTATATTGATCTGGAATCAGACTCTAATGGTGAACTAGAAAATCAAGGTGCTGCCTTCTCTCTCAACTACCAAAACATAAATACTCCTCCAAAATTTGATCTCACCTTAGACCAGGACAGTGACCCTGAGGCAGATATCTCAAAAGTTAAAAGTGACGAGCCTGAATTAACAATGTATGAAAAGCTCACTAGAAGGATTGAGGCCCTTTCTCTGACCCCACTGTCAGCTGGCAGGGTTGTAGGGTTGGAAGTCAAAGTGGCCCCCAACTTGGATGGTGAAGTTAAGAAAGTCCAGAAATTCTTT
>NW_021571344.1:0-494 GCF_001605985.2 Dendrobium catenatum
ATTTGGACTACAATAACTCTGAAAATGGTATGCAGTGCTGCAGCGTTGGTCTATATTTCTTTCTTCTCAACCATATCATTTAAGGGTTGATTGGTTTGCTAAAAAAATGAAGTGTAAAATAAATATTTTGAGACTGTTTGGTTGCCTATTGTCTATAAAGTGAATAAATGGGAACTATTTTTCGTGTTTGATTGGATGAATATAAAATAAAGCAAAATCATATTACAAGCAATTAGTATTAGAAGCTTATCATATTTAATGTAATGGGTGGATACATAGAAAATTAAAATTTGTCATCAAACATAACTTTGTACCAAAACATAGAAATCTATAGCAAGCCAATTCCTTCATTTCGAGTTTTCAATAAAGCTCCTTAGGGTTTAATTTAAAGGTACAAATAATGATTCCAAAATATTTATGTGATAAACTTATAGCTTCAACATTATTTTTGGCATTCAAAAGATATATTTTTTATTAGTTCTTCTTGTATATAG
>NW_021571345.1:0-224 GCF_001605985.2 Dendrobium catenatum
ATTATGTTCCCATTATTTATCATATTATCTTCTCTTTTGTACGCTTGCATCTATATCTGTCTTCATTTCCTAAAATCTTCATAAAGAGTTATTTAATTTCATTTCCTTTAACTCTTTCCATCCAAAACAATAATACAAAATTTTATTCAAATTCCCCTATTTATTGGAATAGTTGTAAAATTACTATTGTTGCGTCCAGGAGTATTCGCGGCAGTAGAGAAATA
>NW_021571346.1:0-207 GCF_001605985.2 Dendrobium catenatum
CCACTAAAACTTAGGCGAAACCTTAAGGCTCCCAAGGCCAATTGCAATGTGGTTGACGATCCCAAGCCCTAGGTCCTTTAGAAACTTAAATTTATGCTTCCCCGAAATCCTATGATCGCTGCCCTCTTTGTAAACTTGGGGAAATCCGGTGATTCTTACCAAGTTGCTTTCATGAGAGAGCCAAAAGGAAATGGCGATGTGCGTTGG
>NW_021571347.1:0-239 GCF_001605985.2 Dendrobium catenatum
TTCTTTCTACAAGCATATATGAAAGTCATATCTATATATTACTGTATTTTTAATTGTGTATTATTGTGTATTGATGTGTATTGGTGTGTGTTAGTTGTATATTGTTAATACATAACAATACATAATTAAATATAGTAATATATATTAATACACTAGTCCACATAGGGGTGTCAATATTTGACACGACACGAAAACCCGACCCGGAAAATCCGGGTTGGACCCGACACGATTTCAAAATG
>NW_021571348.1:0-1131 GCF_001605985.2 Dendrobium catenatum
ATCATACAACACTGGTGTTCAGTTGACACATCTTAAAATAATTTTTGAAACTTTGATACCTAAATAATTATGACTGTTTTTTCAACATTTTGACCGACTCATTAAGGCTTTGTTTGATACAATTTTGCTTCTCAAAATAAGGTCACAATTTTTATTTGCTCATTACTTTTTTCATTGTTTTCGGAAAAAAAAAACACTAGAACATTTTTAAAATTTATTTTCTCTACAACAGATTTACAAAGTATTAAGAAAGTCATCCCAAACGAAGTTTGTGTTCATTTTTTTCAAATTTTTAATCATAAATAATGACAACATGAGTGATAAAAGGGTAATCAAATAGCATAATCAGACAACAAAATGAAACAGACTTAAAGCTCAAGCTTGTATAGCAAGATTAATTATTCTGTGCGGACGCCGAATACTGTCCGGAGACCAACTAAAATGCGCCACATTGCCCCTTTGTTGTGTACCATGGTCGGTACCACTGATGTGATTGCATCTGATTCGCCTCCGAACGTAAATTTATGTCCGGCCTCCGCATAAAATAATTTCTACTATAGTAGATACCCTCTGCAGTCCCATATTAGATACGCCAATGCTGCAAACAATGCCCAGCTCTTTTGACATCTTGGCACCTATAGAACACAAATCCATGTTTCATAAACATGGATTGAAGTATATTAATGTGCGTCATTTAGGCTTCGTTTGGAACGGCTTTTTTACTGCTTTCTAAAACGGAGTTTTAATACAAAATTAAAAAATTTTGTACTAAAACTCCGTTTTAGAAAGCAATAAAAAAGCCATCCCAAACGAAGCCTTAGTATATAATGTTTTTATTAAATGTTTTTTATCAAATGTTTATTATTTGTGAGTCATTTAGTATATTAATGCTTGACAATTTTTTGTGACATATCAATAATATTAATAAATATTAAACATAGGAGATAATATCAATAAATAATATAGTAATTCTATTGACTCGAATATCAACAACACCCTTACATCCTCAAATATTTCACTGCGGAACGCAGGTGTAATCCACCGAAGAAGGCCCTCCTTATTGCTCATCTTCCAAAATTTGCTAATGGCTCTCTTGTTTTGGAAGGGTCAGATAATGGATTGAAAGCTATG
>NW_021571349.1:0-231 GCF_001605985.2 Dendrobium catenatum
TTCTACTGGAGCTACTCCAACAAGAAGAAGTAGAAACCAAAAGCAAAATTTTCATTCAAACTTTCATTACCCATTACAAGAGAAAAGACCCAAATATATAGGTCTCAATCATACAAGAAAAGTAAAGACTAAAATGCCCTCAGGGCCCCAACATGGCTCAACTCAACATAAGGGTACAAAATGAATACATAAATTAAAATGCATAATAACTAAAAAATATAAGCTCTAAAT
>NW_021571350.1:0-221 GCF_001605985.2 Dendrobium catenatum
TATTATTTCTAAATTATTCTAATATTATTATTTATTCAAATTTTTATACACTATTTTTATAATGTAAAAATTATAATACCGTGTCCAACCCGTGTCTATGTCATATATTTTTAATAATTGATATCTCCATGTCATTTTCTTTATTAGATTTAAACGAGAATTTGACTTTTAATGAGACACAATGGAGAAAAAGGATTCATGTTGCCGACCCCATGTAGTGG
>NW_021571351.1:0-215 GCF_001605985.2 Dendrobium catenatum
ATACCTTAGTCAAATAGGTGTGGGTAGTTTTCTCTCATCTCTGATTCCTTCTCCCAAGTGGCATTTTTTTCAGATCCATGCTTCCAAAAGACTTTAACATAAGGAATCTCTCTGCTTCGAAGCTTCTTAACATCATAATCTATTATCTTCTCTGGCTCTTCTACAAATGTCAGTTCTGGTTGGATATCTATTGATTAAGTACTGATCTTCTGAGC
>NW_021571352.1:0-227 GCF_001605985.2 Dendrobium catenatum
TTTTACTTTCTTGTTTGTTTCTTTATTGTGGTGTTTATTCCTCCTCAACTCCCCAACAAATAAATGATTATGGATTAATAAAAGTCAAATATGCCAAGTAGATTGGCTAGCAATGATCATCGGTGGCGTTGGACCCAAAAGCAAGGAAGAATGGAAGAATAAGAAGATTGGCCCTAGATGTTACCTAGAGGAGGTGCGCCAGCGGCGAGCAGAAGCAAGGTTATTAG
>NW_021571353.1:0-998 GCF_001605985.2 Dendrobium catenatum
ATTATTCTTTAATTTAAAATTAATGAATCTTTCTTTTTCATCTTATGGTAATTAATTTTATTATTGCAACTCTATTTCAATCACTTTCAAGATCAATTATTATGGTTTCTCATTTGACATCTTTCATTCCATCTTTCTTTTTTCCTTTTTGTTATTATCAAAAGGGGGAGTAATATTATTCTATGTTATTTTATGTTTATGTTTTGTGTTTGTGTTTATATTTTTAGTTTTTGTGATTTGTGTTTTATATGTTTTTTAAAAAAAAAAAATGGTGTGTTCTTCATGAAATTTTCATATATTCACATGTTTTATTCTTTTAGGGGTAGCTAAGTAGAAATTTAGGGTATACATATTAACTCAAACAATAATTGTTTTGCCATCATAAAAAATAGAGAGATTGTTGAGATTATTTCAACTTAATTTTTCAATTGTTGAGATTCAAGCAACAAGTATGTTTTTTATGATTCCAAATATTATTATTTTATTACAATTTCTCTTAACATATTTTAGATGTACTATTTTGTTGTTTGTGTGTACTAATATTTTAGAAAAATCATACTCCAGAATGTTGAAGACTTCAAATCAGATTAGATTAGGGTTCATTATAAATGAAATTTATATTTTTCATTTTATTGAGTCTGAGAGAGTGTGATTGTAATTGAGTAACTGTGCACACACACATTAGGGGAGTGCTTAAAATTTGTAATATTTAAACTGATCATATTGTACAAAGTTATTTTATACAGGATGATCTGTTTAGTTATTTTCCCCTACAAGTAGTCAAATGAACTACAGGAAGAAAATTTTTTTAAGTACTAATTGTATTGTACGAAGCTTCCTTCGTACAGACGCCATCTAGAGTACAAATTGGACAGGTCCCTTTTTGTCCCAAAAAATTCAAAGTTTTTCAAAACTGATCATACTATACGATGTCATGTTTGTATGGACATCATCTAGAGTACGAATTGGATGGGTCCCTTTTCATCCCGATGTATTCA
>NW_021571354.1:0-388 GCF_001605985.2 Dendrobium catenatum
TCCATAAAAAGAAATGACCCCCAAACACCCTGATGATTGCCGTGTTGATTGCTTATCTCAATCGGAGGGGTTCTCAAATATTTTGAAATGTCATACCCAAAATCCAAAAAATCTCAAAATTCCAAAAATCCCAAATATTCTGAAGCTCCACCCAAATATCCACAAAAATCCAAAAATCCTCAAAATCCAAAGCTCCACAAAAAACCCAAAATCTAAATATTTAAATATGAAATCATCCATCCGTACTTAAAGCAAAGCCCATCCACCCTCCGCAACAGTCTGTCGTGTGGACAAATTCAAATAAAATCTAGCTCGCAAAGAGCCAAATGCCTAGTCGAAAATATCACTATCATCCATTCTCAAACAATCTCTTGCCAGTAAGGATGTG
>NW_021571355.1:0-2498 GCF_001605985.2 Dendrobium catenatum
AAGTCTTTTCCAAACCGAAGAATCAGTATTTTTAAAATGGCAAACAAGAGGGTTAAGATCCTTACAATACTTCGCCTTCAAAAATTGAGACCATAAACTTTTATTAGCTCTAAACCCAAACTAAAGTTTATGAGAAAAAATATGCGTAGTATAAGAAATGGACTTACAACCAAGGAACCCTTCTTTAAAAACCCACAAACTTTTTTCCAAGAAGCCCAGTTAATGCAAGATTTATTATTGGTGGCTCACCAAAAAAATTTGTTTGTCATTTTTTCGATTCTCTTACACTCAGTAGACAGGGGCTGTAAAGTATGGAAAATAAATATAGGAATAGAATTAAGAACACTTTTAATTAAAGTTAATCTACCGCCAAAAGAAAGGAACTTGGAAGACCAATTAAGAAATTTTCTTTGGAATATAGAGAAAATATTTTCAAAAAGAGAAATCCTTTTCCTACCTTTATAAAGAGGAGTCCCAAGGTAATTAATAGGAAAAGAAGAGTAAAAACCACAAACTCTTTTAATCCTATCGTGCCTACTAATGTTCACAGATTTGCCAGTAATAAAATTACTCTTGTCCCTATTAATGTATAAACCACTATTTTTTTGGAAATCAGATAAAAATTGGGTTAGCAATTTAACATTTTTAATATAAGCATTGGAAAATATGATAAAATCATCAGCAAAACTCAGGTGCGTGATAGGAAATCCAACATCAGTGCGAAAAATGAGCTTATGGTACAATCTGAAAAGTTTCTCAATCCCTCTAGAGAGATATTCCATAGCAATGATAAACATAGAAGGAGAAAGTGGGTCCCCTTGTCTAAGACCGTGCGTAGAGTTGAAGAAACCATGGTTGGAGCCATTAATAATAACAGAAAAAAAAAACATTTTTCAATGCTATTCTTAATAAGAAGTAAAATTTTTTGATTGAACCCAAACATAGCAAGAGTCTTGTAAAGAAAATCCCAATTTAAATTGTCGTACGCCTTAGTAATGTCAAGCTTATGCAAAATATTACCACAAATAATTTTAGCATTGATATCATGAACCATCTCTTGTGCTAATAAGATATTATCAAAAATACTCCTGCCTTTAACAAAACCAATTTGGTTAGGAGAAATAATTTTAGGCAAAATTAAAGTAAGTCTAGAAGCAATGATCTTAGCAATAAGCTTATTAAAGAAAGTGCACAGGCTAATAGGTCCAAAGTCATTCCAAAAAGAAGGGTTCTCTTTTATAGGGATAAGCAAAATATTAGTGGAGGTGAAAAATTTTGGGTAAGGATTCCCATTAAAAAAATCCTGAACAGCATCAATCACATCCTCTTTAATAATATCCCACATTTTGATAAAATCGCTCATAGCATTTACATTAGGAGGATTTCCTCCTCTCCTTTCACTGGCATGAGAAATAATATTAAAATCTCCTCCAACACACCACGGCCCCATAGAGTTTCGAGCAAAATCCGCAAGACACTCCCAAAGAGGAGTTCTCCCCAATCTAGTAAAAGCAGCATAAACAAATGAGACATAACAATTAAATCCATTAACGGAAATTTGAACATGAATAACTTGCTGGAAATTAGAAATAACATTAACATTAAGATGGTTATTCCACATAATCAAAATTTTATTAGAGCAATTAGCAAAACTATTTATAAAACCCAAATTAGAGGTAGTAGAGACAATTTGATCAGCAGAAAATAAAGGGTTCAAGCAGTACCAACAATTGAATATTGTGCACACGTCTCAAATTCCTAACACGATTTTTAGAATCCAAACCCTCAATACCTCTCACATTCCAAATCAGTGCTTTAATCATTAGAACTTTTGGAGTTAGCTTTAGTTCTGGTGGATCGAGTAGTCTCCGGAATAGGAGCTTTACTATTTTTCTTTTTTTTCTTGTTTGTCTTGGGAGAGCCCTCCTCCTCTAAAGATTTTGAAATAATAAGAGAGGAGTTATTAGTAACAACTTTGTTTTGAACAACCCCCTTTCCCTTATCAGCAAGGCTGATTTTCGTAAGAATTTGTTTATTTCTAGGTAAGATTTCACCTTCCTCGCAATCATCTGTATTTTCAATTTCCTTCTCAGAATTTTCAAGATTTAACAAAAAATGTAGGAGATTCATCATTATGAAGCATAGATTCAACAGAAATAAAAATGTCCAGGATGTTTTGACTATCTATAGTATTGTTCTCAGTGGTCAAATCTTGTTCGGGTTCAACACTAATAGGGTCCGCACCTAACAAACCTATATCTAGAGCATTAGTAGAAAGATTTCCAACCTTCTCAACAATGGGAAGGTTTAATTTCTTTACCATTGGTTAAAAGATACCCAAAATTTCCTTTTCAACATTAGCAGTCAAGACATTATCCACCTTTCCATTCGAGTTATTGGAAACCTTTTTAAGCTGCGGGTGAAGTTTAAAACAGTCAGAAATCGCGTGGCCATAGCATTTACTGTGAGACCTCGTTCCCTTACTGTTCCTCTCAGAT
>NW_021571356.1:0-244 GCF_001605985.2 Dendrobium catenatum
TTGAATCGGGAGCACGAACGGGAGCTTGCTGGTAGAGAAGGTAACTTTCTACCTTTCGTGTGCTTCTCCGGCACCTTCGTGGCTGGTCGACTTTGCTCCCTCAACGTCATTCCCTTGCTGTCGGATCGGAAGCCACGACATTCTGGTCGGATCAACAACGGAAGCTCGCCCATTCTCCGGCTCTGCCAGGGCTGCCTAACTCGGCTTCCTCCAACGACCGTCCCTTCCTACGGATCGGACATTA
>NW_021571357.1:0-281 GCF_001605985.2 Dendrobium catenatum
TTGGCCAATGGTTATTTAGAGCGACTGTAATCAGCATTCGGATGGTAACCATCTTTGCTACCGGACTAAAGGTCTCGGTGAAGTTGACGCCAAACTCCTGTGAGCAACCTTGAGCTACTAGACGAGGCTTGTAGAGATCTATTTGGCCATTGGGAAGGAGCTTAGTCTTAAATGTCCACTTGCTGCCAATGATGGGTTTGTTTGGTGGCAGTGGAACCAGTGACCATGTTCCCTGTTTTTGCAGAGCTAGATACTCAGATGACATAGCCAATCGCCAGTGG
>NW_021571358.1:0-245 GCF_001605985.2 Dendrobium catenatum
TGGATAGTGCGGCCGTACCCTCTGCGTTCGTACCCCATGAGCGGTGCTCTTTCGGAGGTCCACAGTATGGCTTTGTGGTACCAGCTCCTCTAACATTGTTAAATAACTAGACGCCATCATGTCCATATTTGGGCGTTCCGATGGTGTCAAATGATGATGCTGCGGTGGTATTGTGTTCAACGCTACGGCGTTGCACCATAATTTAAATTTTTTCTTATTTAATGTATTTTCCTACACACAAAAAC
>NW_021571359.1:0-261 GCF_001605985.2 Dendrobium catenatum
ATATTTAGTGTGTTTTGGGTTATTACTATGCATGTAAGCTCATTATATGGCTTTATTAATTTTTGGCCAAGGAAAGGGGTTAGACTGTGTGGAATGAGATTTATTGAGATCTCTAGGTTTTCTTTTTATTTAATTTTTTTGTTTTTAAGAGCATCAGATGCTTTATCTATTTAAGTGATCTCCAGGCTACTGTAAATGATAGTAAAAGAATTGTTGTATATGATATATAGTTTTTCTTTCTCTAGATAATTCAAATTGCAT
>NW_021571360.1:0-533 GCF_001605985.2 Dendrobium catenatum
CATAATGTAGCTTCATGGGCTCATCCCACTTAACTTTCAGATCTTTTAGGATTATTTTGATCCACAGTAGCTCACATATTCCCAAGGCCATAACTCGATATTCTGCTTCTGCACTAGATTTTGCCACCACATTCTGTTTCTTGCTTCTCCATGTAACTAGGTTACCTCCAAGAAATGTGCAATACCCAGAGGTAGATCTTCTATCAACCGGTGATTCTGCGTAGTCAGCATTCGTGTATACTTCTAGGGTCATTCCACGATCTCTCTTAAAGAGAATTCCTTTTCCTGGTCTTCCTTTAAGGTAGTGCAATATCCTGTCTACCGTTTGCATGTGAATCTGCTTTGGATTCTGCATAAACTGGCTGACCATGCTTACAGCAAATGCTATGTCTGGTCTAGTGTTGGAGAGGTAGATCAACTTCCCTACAAATCTCTGGTAGGCCCCTTTATCTACATCTGGATCTAGCTTCTCCCAGTTTAAGATTATGTTCTACTGTTGTTGGTGCTGGTTTACAGGCAAGTTTACCTGTTTC
>NW_021571361.1:0-289 GCF_001605985.2 Dendrobium catenatum
TTCTTTCTGTTTCTCAAAGTAGCTTTCTAGCACAAAATTTTAACTTTTGTATACTAAAAGGTTGCTTTAAGAAGCAATAAAAAATCTATCTAGGCTTCATTTGGGACGGCATTCTTTCTACTTCTTAAAGCAGCTTTTTAATACAAAATTTTTTCGTACTAGAAAATTGCTTTAAAAAGCAGAAAGAAAGTCGTCCTAAACAAAGCCTAAGTTCACTTCCAACTTGCAGCATCATCTTTTTTCTGCGATAGTAGCTCAATCTTCTCATTTATCACTTTGTATACAAATT
>NW_021571362.1:0-524 GCF_001605985.2 Dendrobium catenatum
CACATTAAAATTAAAATCAATCAGATTTGACTTCAAGCTTAAGAATATTCTAATAATCATTAGAATCTGATATTTAATTAATATAATTAATTAATAATAATTTAAAATTCCAGAGAATTCCTAAACACTTGGGAATCTATCCTTGGGTCATTCATGACCTTTGGAATTAATTACAAGAAGTTTGGAATTCAATTGAATTCCAAACATCAAAACCCCTCTAATCAAGACGATTAAATAATTCCAATAAATGATCAAAACTTTGAAAATTCATAACTAATTCAAATAAAATCTAAATCAATCAAACTTAAAGGCATTCAACTCATCTTAAAGTATAATATTTTAATAAAATACAAATTTTTTTGAGAACATTCTTAATCTAAAATTCAAAATTTAACCCTTTGATTAAAAACATTAAATGATTCAAATATTTTTTAGAACATTAAATATTTGATTCAAAATCTAGAAAATTTCAATCTAACTTTAAAACTAACAATCAATCTTAAAATCAATTTTGAATCATTAAG
>NW_021571363.1:0-379 GCF_001605985.2 Dendrobium catenatum
TGGGAAGGGGAAGAAGATGAGAAACACAACGAGAAGACGATAAATTAACCACGAGCTGCGGACTCTTCCAACGACTGGTGGGCCTTGCGATTTGCTCACCTTGAGCTCTCTTCCCTCTCAAGCACTCATGCTAGAAAAGTGGAGACAAAACATAACTTTTTTTCATTCCCAAAATTCATCCCCAAAATACAAAAACAAGGACCTATATATAGGTCTCAACACAAAGAAGACGCAAATACTAAATTGCCCTCGGGCTACATCATGACTCAACATGAAAATAAAGGGTACAATAGGAATATATAAAAGACTGAAATGCACAAAGAAATCTAAAAATACAAGCTCTCAATCGTGGCCATCGATCTGCGATTCTTCCGGCGAT
>NW_021571364.1:0-205 GCF_001605985.2 Dendrobium catenatum
TGCAGTTTAAACATTTGCATTCTCTTTTCTTGTTCTATAAAGCTTCTAATGAGGATATTTTCAGTGCACTTCTTGAAATATTCAGAGCATCGAGAAGCCTTATTATATGTATGTGCTCCATACTTGAAAATGATACCTGAGGAGCTTTGAAATTTGCTGCATCTTCTATACTTAAAGATTGTTGGTTTTAATTTGACTATGCTGC
>NW_021571365.1:0-272 GCF_001605985.2 Dendrobium catenatum
GAGAGAGAGAGAAAGAGAGAGAGAGGGAGAGAGATAAAGAGAGAGAGGGAGGGAGAGGGAGAGAGAGGGAGAGAGAGGGAGAGGGAGATAGAGTGAGAGAGAGAGCGAGGGAGAGAGAGAGAGAGAGACTGAGAGAGAGAGCGAGAGAGGGAGAGAGATATAAAGGGAGAGAGAGATATATAAAGGGAGAGTGAGAGAGGAAGAGACAGAGAGAGAGAGAGAGGAAGAGACAGAGAGGGGGATAGGGGGAGAGAGAGAGGGAGAAAGAGAGG
>NW_021571366.1:0-213 GCF_001605985.2 Dendrobium catenatum
CCCCCACTTGGTTAGCCTTGGGCAAGTTCATAAGTGCTTAACATCTCTAATGAACTTTCAATATATTCTACGTTCACAGGAGGAGTATACATGACTTCGAGAAAGTCAGGCCGCAGTAGGTGAGGGTTCTTCTAGTGTCACTATAGGGTATTCAAAATACCGCATCTGGTTACAAACCATAAGAGGAATGTAATATGGAAGGGTTTATGGTTT
>NW_021571367.1:0-2975 GCF_001605985.2 Dendrobium catenatum
AAATTTTGGTTCGTCCAGACGAACATATGTCGTTTCATTACAGGGGACGGTTTTCAAGAGACATTTAAACGAGTTATTTTTAGATCGTCTGTACGAACTTTTGTTCGTATGTATGATCGGTCAAGTTAAAAGTCTGTATGAAGGGACGCATCGTAAGTTGTGTTGATTACGAAAAGCCATTACATTTTGGACGAATTTGATCGTCTGTACGAAATATTTTCGTCCAGACGAATGATGATTTTCGTCCAAGACGAACCGTTTTCATCCAGGATGAACGTATCGTTTTCTTTAAATATGAAGGCTATAGAAGGCTTTCAACTTAACAATCACACTTTCAAATCTTTTTCAATCCCTTTCTACATTCACATTGTCAATGGCCTCTCAAGCAAAAGACAAAAAGGATGTTAGCGAACGAAGACCAAAATAGAATGCTCGCGAAAACTTCCATTTCCAAGGCAACATGAGGAAATCATTTCCTCAGTTTTGCTTCCGGTAAAAATCACTCACATCTCGCATCTTAATTCAAGCGAGAAAAATTTTAAGGGTAATAAACCTTTTCGACTCAAACCAATTCCATTTCATCTTGTCTCTGTCATCTCTACAACAAGCAAACTTTACTCTACTTTCTAGCACCAACATGAGTTTCAACTCTGAACCACTTTGCATTACGATCCTTTTGTCTGTCAACGCACAGTAGATCAGCTAAGCACTGACATTGGATGGCATTTACCTCTTAGGACTCGAAGGATATGAGCCACAATACCTTATGACTGTACACATATTAGATGGGATTGAAGTCAATAATACAATTAGAAAAGTAGTTAACACTATATGTGCGGAGAGGGTTCTGGATGACAAAAATTCCCGTATATCCAGCATATCCTTAGATTCTTCAATCATTCTAATGCTGCGTGAAGGCGTAACACTAACCCCTCTCCTTGTCTGTTCTAACCTTCTTTAATTTTGATCGGTCAAGCCATCGCGAAGCCCAACTCATCATAGATCATCTCATATGGGCTTTCAGAAATAGAGCATGTGAACAGAAGAGCGAAAAAGAAATATTCTTTGGACATTTGTTACCTACATTTTGGAAGCAAGAATAAATTTGGTGAATCCTGAAGTTGAGAATATGAAGAGCCAGTTGTTTAATGATGCATCCTTCGGACTGCTCTTCAGGGAGCGAAAAAAGAAGAAAAGAAAAGCACATGCTAGTGGTTCAGATAGAAGAAGAAGGACAAGGAGCGTAAACTTGCACCTCAGTCAGCATTAATCAGGAATCTGATTGAGAGATTTGATAGATTTAAGCTCATATTGCATCAAAGGTTTGATCGAATTGCATGCTCAAACTTGCATGCAGCAACAACAATGGACATTGTATAATTAGGAAATGAAAGTAACATGATATCAATACCAATGTAATAGTTGATAGAGCATCCTACTCATCTTTTCCGGGTGGCACTTCCTCACTCCCCTCCTCCAGAACAGTAGAGATGATTTTTCTGTGATTTTGATTGTTCTTGTGTTGTATTTTTTTTTGTAGTTAGTTTCTCATTGTTTTTAGGTCTTGTTGTGTTAGTGCTATAGTTACAGTGTTTTTGTTGATTTTTCTTTTAGTAGTATTTAGATATTATAAATGTGGTAAATCCTTTCATAAATATCAATGCATTTCGTATTTGTTCACATGTTGATTTGTGATGAAATTAGGTATTTCTTTATGAGAATTCTCATCTAGAATTATATTAATCTTCAATAGTGCTTTAAATTAGTTGTAATTTGAGATTATCTACATTCAGAAAAATCTTAGTCTTACTCTAAATTTAAAAGCTTATATTATAATTAACTTCGCTTATAAATTAGAATTATTTAAAATCCATGTCTGAATTCATTTAGACACAAAAAGTAAAATTATTCATTGCGAAAATTAATGTTTTTCTTATTTTGTAATTTCCTTGCTCAAATAAATATTATGCACTTAGAAAATATTATGAAATCTTTAGATTATTGATTTTGGAAAGAATGGGTCTAAATACCTTGAAAAAATTGCTACAAAAAGCACAAAATCAAGAAATGTTGCAAAAGTTCACACAATATTGAAAAAAGAGGCCACAAAATCAGCCAATATCAAAAAGATGCACAAAAATGTGCCCAACAAATTTAAAAAGATGCGCAACAGCGCCACATGGTGGTACTTTTGCTTTCCAAATTCTATTCAATCTCTAATTCCAAATTGAATCTTAATGTCATTTATATTTCTTTTAACATGTTAATATAAAATTTGTATCTTCATCTCTCTTGTAATGATTTCTCTATATTGAAATAGTCTAAATTGAATCATTGTCTTTTGCTTAAATTTTCTTGACATGTTATATCACTTTTTAAATTTCCTGAACTTCTATGCATTGACCTAATGTTTTTAATTAAACTTGCCTACTATGTATCAATCACCATTTAGAGTTAAATGTTCAAATTGAATTCTTCATAAAGTTAGTTACATTCTCTTGTTCTATTCTCTTTCTTCACTTTTTGTCTGTGTCAAAAAGGCGGGAGAATCTTTAGTTTGTATGTTATTGTGTTATCTTTTATATTTGTCATGTATTGTGTTTGTATTTGCTGTGTTTGTTTTGTTGTGTCTGAAAAATAAAGAATTTTTAAAATTTTTTCTTGATTTAAATTGCCTCCTTATTTTCATGTATTCATAATTCAGGGGAGTTTAGGAGATAGAAGATTCTGTTTAAATTGAAATCCATACAAACATAATTCGTTTTGCCAGTCATAAAAAAATGAGAGATTGCTTAGATAGTTGCTATTTGCATGCATTACATTTTTTTAGGGCCAACTTATAAAAGCTTTTGATATTTCAAACATTATTGTTCAAATGATTGTAGTTATCTCACTAACAATTTTGGAAGAATTGTATTGTGCTCTTGTGCATGTTTACTAACATTCAGGGAAAGAACTCCAGGACTACGAAGGCT
>NW_021571368.1:0-303 GCF_001605985.2 Dendrobium catenatum
AGGAATGGCTTTATGAATCCTCATCCTACATTCATTCATGTTGCATATTGCTTTTAACGCGTAGGCCCCTCTGTGGGTTTTAACCAAAAAATAAAAAATAAAAAATATTGCATATTGTCTAAAATAATAAAAATATTTTGTACAAATTCAGCCCATATTAACTTTATTTTACCTATTTTTCTTTTATAATCATTCTACACAATTTTTTTCATAAAATTCGAAGTACCTCACATTGCTCCAGCTGCATATTCAACACAAAGCATGGTATATTCAATGGCTTGTAAGCAAAGAAGTAAAATCATG
>NW_021571369.1:0-325 GCF_001605985.2 Dendrobium catenatum
CCTTGGGATCTATAATTCACCTTCAGATTGGGTTGAGATATGCAGTGCAAATAAATGACAATATTTTGATGGCTTTAAAAAACACAACTAGAAATACATATTAGGAAAGCAATCTGACAAAGAGATGACATAGCAACCTAAAGATGGCAGCGGTTCTTTGTCTCCAAGAGTGGCTGCTTCTAATATTAAGGAGAATCAGGAAGTTAAAGAGGCTTTGAGAGCACATATGGGAGTTCAAAGAAGACCACATGAGCAGGTCGAGGTTCAAAATCATATCAAGATTCAAATGGAAGTCTATCACAGCTACATAGATTCCTTATTGGAG
>NW_021571370.1:0-1197 GCF_001605985.2 Dendrobium catenatum
AATTTTTCAAGGAGCTCACGATGAGTACATCAGATCCTGCCAAAAAGAATGCAGTGATTATGGGTCGGAGGACATGGGAAAGTATTCCTAGTGAGAAAAGACCTTTGCCAGGTCGTTTGAATGTTGTATTGAATCGTTCTGGAAGCTTTGATATTGCCACAGTGGAGAATGTTGTTATATGCAGCAGCATGAGCTCTGCCTTGGATCTGTTAGCTTCCTCCCCTTATTGTTCTCCATTGAGAAAGTGTTTGTGATTGGAGGTGGCCACATACTGAGGTGAGCTCTTTGTTGTTTAAGATTTTTAGTTGTAAGGGAATGAATGTTCTTGACTTTGTTGCAGGGATGTGCTGAATGCACCCGGATGTGATGACATCCATCTCACAGACAGAAGCAAGTATTGAATGTGACACATTCATCCCAGCAGTTGATGTTTCAGTGTTTCAGCCTTGGTTCTCATCTTTTCCATCCATAGAGAACAACATTCGATATTCTTTTGTGACATATGTACGTGTGAGGAGTCAGTCTAGTCAATCCCAGATTCAGTATGATTTTCAAGCAACTAATGGACATTCTTGCAAGGATAAGATTGAAATCCAGCAATTCTCGTTTCTTCCTAAAATGATATTGAGCAACATGAGGAGTACACTTACCTTAGGCTTGTGGAAGATATCATATCACACGGTGCTATGAAAATTGATAGGACAGAGACAGGGACACTATCAAAGTTCGGTTGTCAGGTAGTTATATGCTATTTTATCTGTGTTATTTAATCACTTTTGATTGTTCATCGCAAGTCCCCCTCCCCTAAAAAAAATTGTTCTTATGTTTTTTTTTCTCCCCAGATGCGATTCAATTTGAGATGATCTGTTACACTTCTTACCACCAAGGTACTAGTTTGCTAACTTAAGAAATTTGCTATTAAAATGTATAAGCAACTGAGAGATAAGTAGCACTAGCTTTGATGTCGTAAATAAGGTTGTGAAAATTGGACCGGACAAGGAACTAGAAGAAGGAGAGGTTCAAGGTTTGGCCGGTTCAACCTGTCGAACCAGGGTCGAACTGGATGATGTAATAAATAATAATATTATTAAAAATTAATAACAATAATAGGATAATTACTAGAATGTAATCTCAAATCATATAATTTTAAGAATTTAAAATATATAATTTTAATAGATTATCTCTCAATATAATTAA
>NW_021571371.1:0-259 GCF_001605985.2 Dendrobium catenatum
AAAGTTCCGCGGTTACATTAATTATATAAAGTAAAAAAATAAAGTCAATAGAATATCAATGTATCTATTACATTTGTCAATATTTTATTGGAGTTCGGATGTACCTCTTTGTTCATCTAATTATTTTTCGTGCTAGCTGTGTTTGGACTTTCAAGAAGCTTTGATATTAAGAATATTGCAAAAGATGTCCTTTAGTATCAAAGGGAAAAGCTCCCAATAGTAAAAAATAGTTGGTGGTGAAATCCTAATGTGCAAGAAA
>NW_021571372.1:0-597 GCF_001605985.2 Dendrobium catenatum
TCAAGAAATCGGGATCTACGAAGATGCTACATATTTTTTTCCAAAAGAGTCCTTGTCCCGCTCTAAGCTAGAGATCAAAATTGAGGAGAAGTTTGTTGGACAAAAGTCCAATGAAAAAGAAAAAGAAAAAGAAAAAGAAAAGGGAAAATTTATTGATCAAGAAATGATACAATTAAGTAGTGAAGACAACTCCGACATCATTGTCCTTAGGCCTCCAAATGAATTACCTCAAAGAGGCGGGAGGATGGCCTTAAGGGCACGAGGTCGAGGCCGTGTTTCATTAGAGAGGAGAACAACACCTGTTTATATCGATTTGGAATCAGATTCTGATATTGAGTCCAAGGACCAAGGTGCTGCCTTCTCCCTCAATTACAAAAATGTAAATACTTCTCCAAAGTTTGATCTCACTTTAGAACACGACAGTGACATTGAGGAAGAAATTGTAAAAGTAAAAAGTGACGAGCCTGAATTAACAATGTACGAAAAGCTCAGCAGAAGGATTGAGGCCCTTTCTCTGACCCCACTGTCAGCTGGCAGGATTGCAGGGTTAGAAGTCAAATTGGCCCCCAACTTAAATGGCGAAGTAAAGAAAGTCCA
>NW_021571373.1:0-217 GCF_001605985.2 Dendrobium catenatum
TTTTGGCATTTCATAGTTTTCGTTTTTCTTGCATTTTTTACTACCTTTCTACTCATGGTGTAGTTTTTTCGTTTTTCTTGCATTTTCTACTACCTTTCTACTCATGGTATAGTTTTCGTTTTTCTTGCATTTTCTACTACCTTTCTACTCATGGTCTTATTTCATTCATGGATCCCTAAGCTTGCTAATGTATGTATGAATGTCTAGAGGGTTAGAA
>NW_021571374.1:0-267 GCF_001605985.2 Dendrobium catenatum
CTCTTTGTATCCAACGAACTCAATAGGAACAAGACTCTTATCTTTTACCTCCAAGGTGGTCGAGTTTATCCAAGCAACTTTGTAGGGGGTTCGGGTGCGGAGTGGTCCTCAATTCCAGTTTCGAAATCATGGCAGAAGATACGGCATTAATGCAACTTCCACTGTCAACTATGGCTTTGTAATTTTTGTCTCCAATCTTAGTGAAAGTGTAGAAGATCGAGGACCTTCGTCAGTCGTCGCTAGGTTTAGGTTGGGAAAAGGCACACC
>NW_021571375.1:0-375 GCF_001605985.2 Dendrobium catenatum
TAGGGATTAAAGTCTTTTTATCAAATCAAGATTCATATTTACTCTTGACATTGGTCCATTATTCTATTTTGTGGATTGTTCTTCTCTATGTTAGAGAGAGAGCCCCTATTCTCTAATATCTAGAAGATGTACTCACAAATAAGTTCTTTTTAAGAGATGACTAAAAGAGAATCTAGCTTGAAAAAAAAAATTTTTTTTGGTCAAAGATGCCAACAAAAGAAGTGCAAAGCCGCTAAATTTATGAAAAAAAGGAGATGTGCAAAGTGCGATTCAAATGACAAGAGGCATAAAATGAACCCATCAAAAGCAAGCTCTTCTCTCTTTTCAAATCTTTTAGAAACTTAGAAGCTTTCATATACCAAAGACTTGAGTTCA
>NW_021571376.1:0-293 GCF_001605985.2 Dendrobium catenatum
TGAACAGAGACGACATTTGATCATCCCGGCCATCATCCTATACGAACAGTATTGTTGTGGATCGTATCGTACGATTTTAAATCGTACTGTATGAATATTTTTGAACTGTTCATACCACTTCGTACCAAGACGAAGTCTGTCTATACATATCGTACTGTACGATGAGAAACCGTACTTTATGATAGTAACATCTACTTTGAGATTTCAGGGATTTTGAGCACGTTTTTTTGGTATCAAAATTGTAATGTTTTGAAGATGTGAATCAGAGAGAGGAGAACGTGGTTAGAGAGGGA
>NW_021571377.1:0-220 GCF_001605985.2 Dendrobium catenatum
ACTGTCTACTTTAACTATAATAATTATCTAACTATATAAAAATAAATTTTGGAGGAGATTCAATCACTTAATTTAAAATAAAAAATAATTATAAAAGAAATACTATTTGGATAAATTATTTTGGATTGATGAAATTTAAATACAATATATTTCTTAATGATTCTCTTTTTTATTGATGCTATTCAGAATATATGTATCACTGACTGCTTAGCCAAGCGTG
>NW_021571378.1:0-1037 GCF_001605985.2 Dendrobium catenatum
CAACAATATGATTCTGGTAGAGATAGAGATAGAGAGAAGAAAAGCAGATATGATGATTCAAAGGGATCTGCATCGGGATCTGCATCGCGATCTGCATCGGTAGTATCGTCTGGTAGTTCTGGAGCATGCATTCACTGTGGAAGACGACATGCAGGTCGGTGCTACCTGTTGACAGGCCAGTGTTTTCATTGTGGACAGCAAGGGCATAGAGCAGCAGATTGTCCTAAAAAAGGATTGGGTGGAAGGACTGATTCTGGCACGGGTACAGGACAGCAGAGGACTGTTGGCTCGAGGGCTTATAGTGAGAGATCAGGGAACCGGATGGATGATAGAGCTGTTAGAGATCAGAGAGAGATAGTTGCACCACAACCTTCTGCACTTCCTCCAGTGGTTCCACGTGTTTACAGTCTACAGCATCATACAGATCAACAACGACCGAAAAGTTCTACTGGTAAGATTGATTTGACTAATCGATTGATATTGACATTTGATCATGCATATTCACATTTGATTGATTGCATTGTGTGTTTTGTATGGATTTCGACGAGTTTTGATTTGGATTTGGATTTGGATCGATTTGTTTTGCGTTATTTTTGCTTCGTACCTATAGGGAAATGTCGGGACGATATTTTTCTAACGTGGGGAGATTGTGAGACCTCATTCCCTTACTGTTTCTCTCTGATTTGGATTTTCCTCCCAGGATCGTTCGGGACGATAGTGAGATCGTCCAGGCCGATCTGCACTGTTAAAAATATTGGCCGGAGAATAGTTCTGGGAACCGTCCAGGCCAATGATTTTGGTCTGATAGTCCCAGGACGATTTAGCGATCGGCCGGGCCGATCAGCTTTATGATATAAGAAAATCAGCTCGTCTTGAGGAGAGAGAAAATCATTTTAAATTCAAAATATCTGATTTTAGAGAGAGAAAGAGAAAGGGAAAAAGAGGAAAAGCTTGGTTTCGGATGCCGCGGAGCGCTTTTCATCCGACACAGCTGTTTGAGAAAGTGAAGATCTCGTGGTAAGGACTCCGAATCCTAT
>NW_021571379.1:0-482 GCF_001605985.2 Dendrobium catenatum
TAATCACAAGGCAATTTAAGAGTTTTCTAAGGAAGAAGCACAAGAATCATCAAAAGTGGAATAAAGGCAAGGGTAGCAAAAATTTTAAGAATTGTAATGATACAATTTTCTTTAAATGCAGTAAGCATGGGCACGTTAAAGCTGATTGTCATAAACTTATGACACACCCAAGTAAGGAGAAGGGTGAGGAAAAAACAAACTTCAAAAAGGACAAGAGTAAGAAGTGATTTCAAAAGGCGTTCTGGGCAGATTCTATATTAGATTCCTCTGAAACTAAACCTGAGGAGGAGACAACAAACTTGTGCTTAATGGCGGACAATAATCTTGGTCAAAGTGATCAAGAAGAGGTATGTGAAATAACCTACGAGCAACTCTTTGAAGTTTCTAAGAAAATACATGCATCATATAGGAAATTTAAGAAAACTCATGCTAGCCTGAAATTGAATTTTTTAATTTATAAAAAGAGCATGAAAATCTTCTCA
>NW_021571380.1:0-287 GCF_001605985.2 Dendrobium catenatum
CCAAGGAGGATCTTACCAATTAGTGGATTGTAAGGGTAATGCAAATATTTTATAATTTATTCTGAGAACATTGACAAAATTTGTTCCCATCAATGGACGTTTTCTTAAAAAATACTATGTGTAATGACATTGTTATGATGATTTTGAAATAAAATTATAAATTTCTCAGAATATACGTTGTTCTCAAAAAGTTATAAGGATCATCTATATTAAAAAAGGGAACAAATTTTCAATTCAATAAATTTTCAAGATTTTTATTCTTCCAAAATTTGTCCTTCTCTTCTAGA
>NW_021571381.1:0-231 GCF_001605985.2 Dendrobium catenatum
AGTGTGAGAAACGGAGAGGATTAATTATTTTCTTAGCATTTGTCATGCAAGAAGATAGAGAGAGATTACAATGCATCAATTTATGATTAAGACTTCATTTGGAATAGCTTTTTTACTACTTTTTAAAATGACTTTTTAGTTCACAAATTTCTTAAATTAGTAAAAAAGCTGCGGTCTAAAGCTGTCCCAAACAAAGCCTGAGCTTTATTTGGGATGATTTTCTTTTTTTTG
>NW_021571382.1:0-280 GCF_001605985.2 Dendrobium catenatum
TTAACCGTGCAATCAGCCCCAATGATTGCCGCGGTTTGAGCTGCCCAGTATCGAGCTGCTACGTGTCCCTCTGATCGCCGGCACCGCCATTTTTTTGTTTAAAATTAATTGTAAATCTTTTTTAAATCAGATTTCTTCAAATAATCATAATAAATCCATTTTTAATCCAAAAATGACGTATAATACATCGAATTGTTCATATTTTCATTCTCTTTATTATCATTATTTTATAATTACCTTTATTTTAAAATTATTACTATTCTAATTATTTATTACTATT
>NW_021571383.1:0-438 GCF_001605985.2 Dendrobium catenatum
AGTTTATTGTACAATATGAACCTGGCTGTACAATATGATCACCAATCATTAATTAAGCCTTAATTTAATTGACTAATTATGGGGTCTAATTTGAGCAAGTATTCAAATATTCATGCATTACGATTAAATCGTATAATACGATTAGTTTTCAAATCTTAAATACTTGTTTAAATTAATATGGTGGGTAGGATTTTGGGTTAAAAATAAATCGTATAGTATGATAACAATCATACAGTATGATTAGTTCACATATTATATCCATTGAGCCACAGTGCATCGTATAGGATAATTTTCATAAAAAATGATTTTTTTCTTAAAAAAAAAAAACTCTTCCCCTGTGTGTGTGAATGGTTACTCAATTTACATACACATTTATGGCCAAACTCAAGAACCAAAAAGAATAAAGAAAATATAAAGTTAGGGACGTCTTCATATTTT
>NW_021571384.1:0-337 GCF_001605985.2 Dendrobium catenatum
ACCACGTCCTTACTGGCAGGAGATTTGTTTGAGAATGAATCCTAGTGATATTTTCGACTAGGCATTTGGCTCTTTGTGAGAAAAAGTAAATTTTGATTTGTCCACCCCGGCAACTGTTGCGGAGGGTGGATGAATTTTGCTTTTGATTTTTGGGATGGATAGTTTCATTTTTAAATATCTTTAGAGTTTTGGGATTTTGAGATTTTTGTAATTTTCTGGGATTTTGGGTGAAGCTTTGGATTTTTGGATTTTGGCATTGTGGCTAGAGCTTGAAAATATTTGGGGACCCCTCCGGTTGAAATAAACAATCAACACGGCCATCATCGGGGTGTTTTGG
>NW_021571385.1:0-397 GCF_001605985.2 Dendrobium catenatum
TTTTCATTCAATTACATATTGTGGCTTCTGAGTTGAAGTATTAATGTGCTCCTTTACTGCACTGCACTGCAATTTTTTTTTTTAATTTTTAAAATTATGTTGCTTCAACACCCTACATTTACAACATTCAGGCTTCATTTGGGTTGACTTTTTTATTACTTCTTAAAATAAAATTTTAATATAAAAATTAAAAATTTTGTATTAAAATTTTATTTTGAGAAGCAATAAAAAACCCATCTCAACCGAAACCTCAATTCTATAGAAAGAGAGTGAAAAAAACAAAGGGAAAGAAGTGTTTGGGAGTTATGGTTCCTAAAAGCTTATAGAGTTACAGTAACCTACAGTATGTTTAATAGCTGAAGGTAAGGCCAATCTACGTTTTTAAACGCAGTCAAGT
>NW_021571386.1:0-1974 GCF_001605985.2 Dendrobium catenatum
TTTCTATAGCGTGCCTCTTCTCAAAGTAGAACTTAGGGCATCCATCGATCATAAACTTCTTCTCCTATTTGATTGATTGAGGAGGCTAAAAATGATTATAATTGATAAATCATTAAAATCACCTTGATTCAACAAGAATATCGAGACATATTCAAGTTGAAAACTTCAAAAAATTAAATTTGGGACTACGTACATAAGCTCTAATTTTAGCAAACCTACAGTCAAATTGAAAGCCTCGAAGATACGAACCTGAAGACCCCGAAATTGGTCCAATTTAAGCTCAAACGGGTCCAAAATAACAAAGGGAAGAGTAATTGAAATGTTCAAATCATTAATTGGATTATCAAATGATCTCTAAATATGACATGCTTATAATCAAATCAAGCGGCTCAACAAGACAAATCCAACAAGCTCAATATTGCTTTATTCTAACATCATTTGGGCACATAAATGCTTGACGAATGCTCTATGATTGAGGGGATCAATACGGGCTGTCCAATGGAGCACTCCAAGTTTGTCTTAGATCTTCTCCATATTCATGTGGCATGTCACTCTAAAAAATTTATAAATAAACCCCCACTTTTCACATGAAGATAGGCTAGGAGCTTGGACCTTTTGGCTGGAGATTGGATATGGCTCCAAGGCTTTAAGGATCTAGAGCTCCACCCAGGCATCATCGCTGGTGAACCTCCATCGACCGTCATTGTCCACTGACCACCGCCAGACCACCTTCAGGCCATCGACAACCATTAGACTTCCACCCGACCACCGACCATCGCCAAACTTCTGTTATACCATCGTTTGACCACTGCTCGACTGATGATAGCCGCTAGACTACAGTTAGACTTTCGTCTGACCATCGTCTGACCATCGTCGAACCACCGTCCGGTCACCAGCTGCTGCCAGACTCATCTCAACCATTGTCGAACCACCGTCCGGCCATCAATTATGGTTCTTCCGACCACTGTCTCCTGCCGACTATGGTCTGTCCACTACTGTCGCCCGCCGACTACAGCCCCTCTGGCTGCCATATCCTACCGACTACAGCCTCTCTGATTATTATCGCTTGTCGACTATGGTCCCTCTAACCACAGTCTCCCACTAACAACGGTCCCTGCGACCTCCACTACTTGTTGATTACGATCCCTCAAACCATCGCCACCCACCGACTACGGTCCGTCTGATCACTGTCGCCCACCGACTACGATCCCTCGGACCAACGTTGACTACTTACTACGATCCCTCGAACCACTGTCATTCGTCGACTATGGTCCCTCCGGCTGCCGTCGCTCGTCAACTATGGCCCCTCCGACCAACCTCGCCTGCCGACTACGGTCCCTTCGACCATCGTTGTCTGTTGATTACAGTCCTCTCTGACCTCCTGTCCCTCTAACCAATGTCGCCCGACTATGATCCTGCTGGCTGAATGACAGTCCCGTATTTTCTTGAGAGCAACTTTCATTTCACTAGATTTCTTTCAAATCCCACAATGTAATGTGTTATATGATGTATATATTTATTACATCAAGCCAAGTCCTTACCCCCATGAAAGGACCTCATTTGTAATACAAAATAAATACTAGTGAAACCATTTCAAATGGGTCAGGTCTCATTTTTTTTTTCCCTTTTTAGAATTTTTCACGTAAAAATATTGGTATCTCTTATGACTCATGTATCCCTCTCTTTTATCTATGTGTATACTAAATTTTTATATAAAATTTGGATGCTAAATTCTATATCACTCTACCACCACAAATGTTGAGTCCTCAGCAATAATCTTCTTCATAAAATTACTCCCCACATGCGCAAACAGATATATATTAAGATCATCGCAATCATAAATAATAAAAGTCCATAGAATATTCCGAGAATCCAACCAAAAAAATACGCAACAGCCTGCACTTATCAAGAAAGTTTGTGTTCATTTATCATTTTATAGATTTATAGAATATCCGAATAATATTCTGCAGACAT
>NW_021571387.1:0-308 GCF_001605985.2 Dendrobium catenatum
TTAATTACCCCTCCCGATAATGAGAGAGAACTTTCGGTTAAGGCTAGTTGTCAATTAGATACGTAGTATCTAGCATATAGTAGTAGCATGTTCATGGAGAATTTGGAAAGTTTGGTATTTAAAATTGAAAATTTCACCATCTCACACTTAAAGCAGATGGTGGAGGAATGAATGATGGACCCGATCAAGATCCCATGATTCCGTCGTCCCGGGCCATCGTGGTCCCTGATCTACTTAGTCAGAGGAGGTAGTCGACCCAACATGATAGAAGGATTCTTGTCAGCAGCCATGGGTTGCTTCGTCCAAGG
>NW_021571388.1:0-348 GCF_001605985.2 Dendrobium catenatum
CTCCAGACTACGAAAACTTCAAATTAAATTCAGCATGAGATACTGTGTAAAATTTGAAGCTTGCACTTTTATTAGAAATCAAATTGAAAGTGAGTGATTGTACACACATACACATAAGGAGATCATATAAACTTTATACTGATCGTACGGGATGACATCCGTTCGTACTGGATGATCAACAGTTGTCTCCTATAGAGCATATGGAACGAATAGGAACTTGCTCAAAAAAATTTTTCTAAGTCCTATTCGTCCAGGATGAAATTAATTATCATCCAGGACGATCTGGTCTCTGGAAAATTTTCGTCCAGACAAATTTAAATTATCGTCCGTGGCGACTGGTTCTCTGGA
>NW_021571389.1:0-303 GCF_001605985.2 Dendrobium catenatum
AAAGGCTATTTAGTAGGAAATTTAGAAAATTCCAATTAATACCTCGACCTTTAGAAATCCATAACTAATTGTAGAAAACTCCAAATTAGGTAAACTCACTTGCATTAGACTCCAATTAGGGCCTAGTATTTATTAAAAATTTTAGGTTCCCAGAAACTGGCTTAGATTAGAAAGTCAACATTTTGGTCAACCGTAGTTCATTTAGGGCCCGAAACTTAGAAAATTCATAACTTGGCCTAGAAAACTCCGATTCCAGCCTACTACCTGTCTAACTACTCGTATTAAGGTCTAGTATTTTCCTAA
>NW_021571390.1:0-231 GCF_001605985.2 Dendrobium catenatum
ATTTACAAAACCACTAGCATTCGACACCTTTAGCACATTGAGAACTAGATTAGGTGTCAAAGACATAACTGCATAAAAAATAATTCTAAGGCTGCTCCTGATCATCACACACTCACTACACAAAATTCACTAAAATTGACTTTGCTTTATCATACTGTACGATACTCCGATCGTACTGTACGATACTCCGATCGTACTGTACGATACTCCGATCGTACTGTACGATATGCT
>NW_021571391.1:0-436 GCF_001605985.2 Dendrobium catenatum
TGTTCTGGTTGGAAATATTTGCATCGGTTTTGACCGGTAGAATTCTGGAATCTTGCACCGGTTAAAACCGCTGCAAATAGAAAAATATGTTCAGGCTGGAAATATTTGCATCGGTTTTAACCGGCAGAATTCTGGAACTTTGCACAGGTTAAAACCGCTGCAATGCCTAGCATTGCTACCCCACCGGTCGTAAAACCGCTGCGGAATATCGTTGTAGCGCATAGTAAATATAGCGTATTTGAAGCGGTTTTAGAACCGCTGCAAAGAAAATTGTGGCGGTTAAAACCGCCACGATAGCTCAAAATTTGTGCTGCGATTACCTTATTTTTTGGTAGTGCACCAAGTGGTTCACCACCATTCCGTCCACCATGGGCCGGAGGAGCCGACAAAGCGCTAGCAGAGCATGGGAGCTAAAAGGATTGGTGAGTGGGTGCGT
>NW_021571392.1:0-279 GCF_001605985.2 Dendrobium catenatum
AACAACCGCCGATTAGGCGAGTTTATCACCGTCGTCGTAAAGCTGGGTCCACCACTGGCAGAGGTGGTCATTCTCAAGCTGAAGAAGGAGAAGAAGCCGAGGAGAATCCCTTCGCTGACGAAAATGTCACGCTTGCAGACATGCAAAGACATATGAGGCGACAAATGAGAGCTAAAGATAGAGAAATCTCTCAGTTGAATGAGAAAATGACTGAGATGATGGCTCAGATGGGGGCAATGATACAGATGATGCAGAGAACTGTTGCTGTTGGTGCCATTC
>NW_021571393.1:0-236 GCF_001605985.2 Dendrobium catenatum
GTTGTTATAATTTACCCAACTTAGAAAAATATTATCCCTAATATTTCCCTTAAAATTTTGAGCATAAAATTGATATGAAATAAATATATTCTGATCAAGTTAAAATCAAATCTAAAAGCTTATCAAAGGATCCAAATCAAATTAGCAATCAATATCTATCATACAGTTATAAAATTTATTTAATAACATGTCATTCATATGTCAATTAATCATTTGAAATAGAATCAGTCAAACTT
>NW_021571394.1:0-337 GCF_001605985.2 Dendrobium catenatum
TAATTATATATTATAATTAATTAATTATTATTATAATTGATATTAATTTTAAAAAAAAGGAAGAAGAAAGGAAATGTGCCCCTTCGCTTGCCTCGGTCTTCGTGCCTTCCACCGCCGATTTACCGGCCGCCAAAGGTATAATTTCTAGAACCTAAGCTCTCGCCTTACATCGACAAGCGTGTCGGGCCGGCAAACCGCCTATACACGCTTTTCTCTAGCGTGGTGGGAAGGGAACCCGGCGCGACACATACGACGAGGTAGGCGAGCGACCCCCGGTTCCAAATCTTGTTCTCGACGTTCGTGGCGCATCGAAAAACTGCCTATACACGTTTTTCTC
>NW_021571395.1:0-329 GCF_001605985.2 Dendrobium catenatum
TGTATACACATAGGTACACAAAAAAAAGGGGCAAGGGAAATCACAAAACTCGCATGGGCCTCAGTGAGCATGTTGTAGGAACACATGTGACGTCTAGAGATGCTGCACTGGTCAATAAATTTTAAACCCAATCTTCCTAAGCATAAAAGTAGGAGTCGACAAGGTTCATCAAATAATTATAAAATGCCCCCCAAACACCCGCATGGGCCTCGACGAACGTGTTTTGGGTATAAACGTAACGTCTAGGGATGATGCACTATTCAATAAATTTGAACTTGATCCTCTTAATCAAGTAAATAGGAATCGACAAGGTTCATCAAATAATTATA
>NW_021571396.1:0-324 GCF_001605985.2 Dendrobium catenatum
TTATTTTAATCTTTTAATGTATTAATTATTTTAAATAATATACTTTCTGTTTTTAGTAATATAAATAAAGAATAACTCAGAAGTTTATTCATTTTGAAGTGGTGGCCTGATGGTTTGGTGGACAGCAGGATTGTTGAAGGTTGGGGGTTCGAACCCCACTAAGCGCAAGCGTCGTGGGCGGGTCACGAGGAACGGGTAGCGGGTCATGCGTCAGTGTGGGTTGAGCCAGGTGAGTCGTGGGCTTTGCACAGCGGGTGGGGGGAATCGGGTCATGGGCGGGTGAGCCTAACTGGCTGGACGGGGGGCTTCAGCGGGTTGATGCGG
>NW_021571397.1:0-226 GCF_001605985.2 Dendrobium catenatum
AAATGTGTTAATGGCTGTTCGAGATCAAGATACGGTAAAGTGGCCACGTCCCTTGAAGCCGAACACAGGAAATCAAGACCAATACTGCCATTTCCATCGCAGACGTGGCCACACTACAGAAGCCTGTAGACAACTGAAGGAGGAAATTGAAAGGCTTATCCGTCAAGGTTATCTTCGGCAGTTTATTCGGGATACACCTGCCCAAGAAGAAACTCATCCCGGTTGG
>NW_021571398.1:0-274 GCF_001605985.2 Dendrobium catenatum
CTTGAACAAGCTAATATTAAATAAACACAAACATGAACAATCACATACTCGGCTCGACTCGTTTGCAGCCCTAGTCAAGGAGTCACTCCACGCTGTCATTTTTCCAAATTTTTACTCGAATTATTATTAAATCTGAGCAATTAATTCCTTTCATCTCTTGCTTCATAATTTCCATAACTAAAGACTATATATATATAATTAACAGAATACAACTAAAGATTTATATATAAAGAAAATTTTTTATAGAACTATTACCTAAATATTTAAAGTGAAA
>NW_021571399.1:0-313 GCF_001605985.2 Dendrobium catenatum
CCATAGATCCATAATCAATATTTAAAGGAAAGCCCGTTGGCCCACCATCCTGTACAGGTCAATTCAATCTACAACCAACGTTCAACCAGGTTCCACTTATAATCCAGTATCAATAGTCAATTCAATATTCAATTCAATAATCAATATTTAAGCAATCTATAATAATCATATCAATTTTCATACACATATCAATTCAATCTATCAATTTCAGGAAAATTAAAAATCCTACGAAAATTTGGCAGAGTAACGGCAGTTTACCGAATTTACACAAAAATCCAGCAAAAAGCACTAATTTCCAAATTACAGTAGAATA
>NW_021571400.1:0-243 GCF_001605985.2 Dendrobium catenatum
TATATATATATATATATATATATATATTCATTTAAAAGTAAGTTATATATGTTTATTATTCTTGTAAGATAGCATGTGAGCTGAATCCTTCTCTTACATAAGAGCTGAAATTTCTCTTTACATACAAGTATATATTCTATAATTATTTCTGTAAGATGTCAAATATATTGAAATTATCTCCTGCAAAGTTATACACATTTTGAAATTCGCTTCAATAATTTGAGTTGATCTATATTTTCACAT
>NW_021571401.1:0-236 GCF_001605985.2 Dendrobium catenatum
GGAGAGCATTCAGAATGAGGAGCTAAGGAAAATAAAAGAAGATGTGTTATCAGATGGGAACAGCCACCCAGACTACTCAGTTGTGGGAGAGAGACTGTACTATCAGGGAAGAGTGTGATTCCAAGGTCTTCCATCCACATTCCCCAGCTACTACAGGAGTTTCATGGGAGTGTCATAGGAGGGCATTCAGGAGTGCAACAAACTTATAGTCGGTTAGCTGCTGAATTGTACTGGAA
>NW_021571402.1:0-309 GCF_001605985.2 Dendrobium catenatum
CCAGCTTGTGAATCAAAGAAAACAGAGCATCAATTTCCAGGTCTATCTATTCTACGTTATTTTACCGATGCGAGTATCCGAATCCTTCTATTACATGCCAATCCCAGAGACTCGAGGGGACTCAGGCTATTCCTGTTCTCCGTGCAGCAGCTATTCATTCTACTCGGGAAAACTCCTGCGGGGACAGTCCTATTGTTCTGTGCCGGTGAATTCCTTCTTTCAGTCTCTGTTATATACGTCAATTAGAAACTACTCTATCTCAGTCAATCTCGTAAGAGAATCTAGAAGTTGATTTTCTTTCTCTAGCTC
>NW_021571403.1:0-318 GCF_001605985.2 Dendrobium catenatum
ATAAGACTGCGATCTTTCACACCTACACCAAAATCAAGGATAATAACTGTAAAGTCGTCGTGGATAGTGGCACCTGCATCAATGTTGTCTCCTCCAGCATGGTGCCTAAGCTTGGCCTATCTGATGTTCCTCACCCCAACCCCTATAAGGTAGCTTGGGTCAACTCCACTACCTTCGAGGTGAAGGAACGAATCTTCATACCCATCTCCTTCACTGACTATAAGGAGAATGTTTGGTGTAATGTGTTGATTATGGATGTTGGACAAATCCTTCTAAGTCGTTGTTGACCTGCATGTTAAATCCAAAGGACAAAAAAAA
>NW_021571404.1:0-590 GCF_001605985.2 Dendrobium catenatum
GAGAAAATATTCCTTTTTGCAAATTCAAATTAAAATATTTGCCATCATCAAAAAGGGGGAGATTGTTGCAGATCTATAGTTTATGATTTTGATGATTGCAAACATTCTTATTTCTCTATGATTGCCTTATGCACTGACATTTCAGATTCACACGATCGGACTGCAATTTGGAACCAGCTCAAGATTGGGTAGACTAGGTCTGAGTCAGTTTGTACACTTTTTCCTTTCTTGAGTCTATTGTATTTGTTGTGGCTCCTGATGCTTGTAACGTATACGAGTTTCTGATTGTTCCCTAGAGTTTACTATTTTTGGTAACATCTTCCGGGATGATTTTATATCATCCTAGATGATCTGTCCAAAAGAAAAAACCTTAATTAAGGCATCCTCATTAAAACAGCTATCATTATGCAAAACACATCGTCCTGGACGATTTTGTATCAGCCAGGACGATAGGCTCAACTCAGAAAAAATCTGCCGTTAGATCTACTTAGTAAATTCTTATTTTTGGAAATCGGCCTAGTGGATCGGCCTGGACTATAAAATATCGGCTAGAACGATCCAGGACAATTTTTCCAAAATTTCTCTGGCAA
>NW_021571405.1:0-1300 GCF_001605985.2 Dendrobium catenatum
GCAATATAATTATATTGAATATAGATATTACAAAAAAAAATATTATCTATTATAATTCATAGAATTTGAGAAGGGAAAAATGCCTTCTAATTATTATACGAAATTATCCCTATTAATAGATCTATACAAGATGTCTTAATAAAGAAATAATAACTACAGAAACATGCATAATTGCCTCAATATAATCCTTCATAAATCAACCACCCAAATATAGAAGGAGATTGGCGTGATCCAGGTGAGCCTCCCACGAATTCTCATCCTAATCGTGGGATCAAGTGCCAAGGGATGACTGAGATTTTGATACTCCCCCTCAAGCTGGAGAATATATATATGTCATTCCCAGCTTTGAATTGGTTGCAAAGAGGTAAAGCTAATAAGTCCCTTGGTGCACCATAGAGTCCTCTATTTGGTTAAAACTTTGGGAGGAATTAGCTTCAGACATTGTGACAATGGTAAATGATAGCGATGAAGGCTATATCAATGAAGCCTGCAAGGTGTGGGGTAGCAATGAAGGTTGTGTTGAATAGTAGCCCTAAAGATATCGAAAATGGCAATAAAGGCCGGTGGTGTGACAACAACAAAAAAATTCGGGTCAATCTCTTTCGATTCTCAAGGGAATGCCGACAATGAAGGCGCGGCAGTTGCAACAAGCTTCAAGGACAAGAGCTGAAACACACGTCTCAAGCGACTCAGCACTTGGCACACAGATCTTCTCCTTCCCAGGTCATCTGACTTTACCTAAACAGACTCCTGTTCAATCGGCCAGTATAGGTGCACGCAAGGCCACTAATCCCTCTAGTTTGATCGTAAGAGGGAGTGCAGGTCTTGCACTATAGCTTGTCCCTATTCTCACATGAGAGGAAACTCTTGGCTCTTTCCAGACACACGCAGGATGTCCTGCGCTCGCTTCTGCTTGGTCGGTTTTAGACGCCGCACACAAGAGGAGCCCTCCCGCTCGATTTCTCCTTGGTCTTGGATGCACGAAGGTCCTCCAAATTCCGACAATGAAGGCCGGTGGTAGGAACCTAAACTCCTCATAATTCTGATAATGAAGACCGGTGGAAGGACCAATATTTCTCAGAATTCCGGCAATAAACGGTTGTAATGGGAACCCGTATTCTCCAAAATTCAGACAATGAAGGCCAATGTAAGGACTAGTATTCCAATTAGTCAACGTTCGGAAAAAATTAATTTCTGACATTTTTGGGTTAAATGATAGTAATGAAGACTATTTTTTTTTATTTTGGACAGCATTGAAGGCTCCAAAAAATAATATCCCTCCGATCTTTAGTTACGGCAA
>NW_021571406.1:0-258 GCF_001605985.2 Dendrobium catenatum
TTGTATTATTGGAATAAAAACAAATTGAAGGATTTGTCAACATTGCCTCTTTGAAGAAGAAAATTATGGAGTTGCAATTGAAGGAAAACACAAAAGAGGGTCTGAATCAGCATAACTTACAGCTTCTAAGGTGTAAGGTAAGAGAATTGAATGTTACTTTTGTCCGGTTAGCCACTTGGTAGAATTAGAGAACGAAAGTTAGATGGATTGAAGAGAGAGAGACATATTCAATGTTCTTTCATGACTATGCTTCATTTA
>NW_021571407.1:0-873 GCF_001605985.2 Dendrobium catenatum
TAATTTGTCTTCAAAGTGTAAAGCCCTTAAGTAATTAAAATGATTTAAAAAATCATTTTAAATATATGGAGTCATGTGCTGCTGGGCTACGTGTGCCACCCTCCATAGACCCGAAATTCGTCGGCGAAGACACAGTGGCGGCGGTGTCAGGGTGGTGCTCCACGCGACTTATGTGCTCAGGCGCGGCATAGACGAGAGGCTAAGCCGTTAGACTCGCAAGAAGCTAGTTGAATTGTATCTACCTTTGGGGCGGTCAAGATCGACTTAATATAGGTATCGTAGCCATTAAAAACAGATACAGCCGATCTCAATCCAAAGGAATCGAACGGCTAAGATGGATCCCGCTGTTTCAAATGGACGGACTGGATTGAGCTGGACGAAGCTTCGTTCGGCGAAGCGGATTACCGCGCTCGGACCGCTCACGGGGAGGCAAGATCACAGCCGTTGATCTTGCAATCAACGGCTGAGGTCTTACACCATCCAGCCGAACCTAACCGAGCTCTAGAACATGTTTTTTAGCTCGTTCTTTCAAACCAGATGATCAAATTAAACGAAATTTAAAACATAGATTAAAATAGTGAACAGAAATTTTGGGGAATCGATTTTATAGCCTAAAATGCATTGAATCGAAAGTTATTTAAACTAGGTGTCTTAAACTAGGGTTAGAGTTTTACATTGCTTTAATGGACAAATTGAACCATGTAATGAATTGTTGCATTTGTAGACTGTCCACGCTCCATTTTATAGAAGAAACCTCAGTTCAAAAATGCCTGGATCGATCCCTATGAGCCTCTGAATGGAAATCACCTCGGTTCGCCGGGAAGACTACCGCCGGCAAACTTCTAACGGTGGGATTCGACTATAGCCGTGTGG
>NW_021571408.1:0-850 GCF_001605985.2 Dendrobium catenatum
GGGGGGATTTTGAAGGAAGAAGGGAGGAATGTCATCATCGAGATGCTGAATTTGAAGGGATTCAGCGTCGAGGTGATGATGTTTAAGGGAGGAGAGGTGAGTATGAAGAAGGGTTCGAGTATAATCGTTGGAGGGCTAATCAGGACACTTGGGGAGCTCTTCTAGCTCGAGGAATGGGAGGTTATGAGGGATATTGGGGAGGTGGAGGAGATCCAAAGGTGAGGAAGCTGAAGATGCACATCTTTGAGGGAGAAGGTGACCATGGGTGGATCTATAAGGTGGAGCGATATTTTGCAGTCAATGGGTTGACCGAAGAAGAAAAATTGACAGCGGCAGGAATGTGCTTGGAAGGGAAAGCTTTAGCCTGGTATCAATGGCGTGACAGACGGGAGCCCATCCGAAGCTGGTGAGAGTTCAAAGATTGCTTACTAGAGCATTTCTGAGCCGATGGGGAAGGAGACTTCTATGAGCAATTCTTTGCCCTTACCCAGGAAGGCACCGTGGCGGATTACCGGGACAGGTTTGAGTATCTGGCTACTAGGCTGGATCATATCTCAGAGTCAGCCCTGGAAGGGAATTTCATGAAAGGGCTGAAACCAGAGTAAGAACAGCAGTCAGAGTGTTGGAGCCTAGGAATCTAGGCAAGACCATGGAGTTGGCCCAGTTGGTGGAGTATCAGAAGAGGTCTGAAAGAGGGACTTGGGGAAACTATTCAGGGGGTCGTATAGGACGACGACCACATTCTTACCAGCAAAAGGGGCAGGCCCCGGGAGCATTAAGGAAGCACCCAAGGAGAAGATGGGAGGAGGTAATAAGGGGCAGTTCAAAAAGCTGACTGAGAAGGAGTTGC
>NW_021571409.1:0-278 GCF_001605985.2 Dendrobium catenatum
TTTTAATATGATCAAAATTATAATTTAATAGTAATTTGATCACTGATTAAGTTTGTTTTAAATTATTCTCCACATAATAATGTCTTATAATGAAAGAAATATAATATGTCTACAAAAATTTAAAATAATTTTAAATACCTTCTTATGTTTATTGAAAATTTTTCATGTGATTTTAAGTCATTTGAAATTTAAAAAATTATATTTATGTGAGCTAAAGCTAAGTATATATATCATTATCAAACATATGATTTTACTACACATCACGCACTCAGTAAAAA
>NW_021571410.1:0-250 GCF_001605985.2 Dendrobium catenatum
ATATATCATACAGAATGATCATGAAGTTTGTACAATACAATTTTTTTAATTTCTCTCTATTCATATAAGTTGATATCTAGGACGATTGAAAATTATCTTTATCAATCATCCCGTATTATTCTCATCATACAGTATTATCATTATTTTTCTAATAGTTTGTATAGTATGATGTAAACATCGTATGATACGATTAGTTCTAAAATTAAGCTTTTGCTTGGTACATCTCTGGGATGACCAGATTTCATCTCTA
>NW_021571411.1:0-437 GCF_001605985.2 Dendrobium catenatum
TCTTTAGGTTATACTCAAGAGGTTGTTTTTGATGAATTTCCTCAATTCTGTGCTAGCTGTAAGTGTATCGGGCATGTGCATGGTAATTGCAAA
This sequence comes from Dendrobium catenatum, assembly GCF_001605985.2. Lineage (NCBI taxonomy): Eukaryota > Viridiplantae > Streptophyta > Magnoliopsida > Asparagales > Orchidaceae > Dendrobium > Dendrobium catenatum. Next base: position 94 of record NW_021571411.1, read on the forward strand.
CCGTTTGCTGTTGTTCCTGTGATTCAATCTTCTTCCAATCCTCCTTTAGCTACTGTTTGTTTAGCGGCTGAGGATGGTTCTAAGATTTCTCTGGAGGGTGAGATGGTGAATAACGGAATTAATCCTGAGATTGTTCATGCTGTCGAGCCGTCGGATATCCCTGTTTGTGGGGAGGTTTCTGTCGCGGTGGATTTGCTTAATGTTACTGTGTGTCCTGCTCTGGCTGAGGTTTCTCCTATCACGAATGTTATTGAGTACCCTGTTGTTCCTTTATCGACTGATCCCCTTCCTAATCCTATTAATGTTGCACATATTGATTTGAGTGAGCGTGTCCCTGCTCTAGT
>NW_021571412.1:0-1010 GCF_001605985.2 Dendrobium catenatum
GAAATTGGGAACATATAGCTTTGAATTCTTCTATTATGTTGCCCGATATATTTTTTTTTGGGGAAATTTGGGGCCTAAGCCCATAATATTTTGCCCAATATTAAAGACTGTACAGTTAAAAGGGCATGCTTTGTAAAATAGCTATAATTGTTATGGCAATAGTTGGAATAACATTTGCATGAGAATATCCTGATCAACTTTTGACATAAATGTTGATATATCTAAAAAAAATAAAATTCGGTGCTATTTGGCATAAATCTCAAGGAAAAATTGAAATTGGAAAATTTTCAAATTAAATTTAAGATCAAATGAACTCCAATTTCAACAAACTTATGGTCAATCTTAACATCTCAAAGAGATAAATCCAATGGTATCAAAAGTGGTACAATTCGAGCTCAAATGAGCCCAAATCAAACACAAGAAATATGATTGGAAACTTCTAATATTAATTGGATAACCAAATGATTTTCAAATCAGACATGCTTATAATTAAATCGAGTAGTTCGATGATGAGATAAATCCAATAAGCCCAAGATCACTCAGATCTAATATCATAGGACACTCAAAATAATTCATGATCAAAGGACTCAATGTGGAATGTACGATAGAGTGTTTTTTATTTTGGTTCAAATTTCCAAAATATTCATATAAAAAATCCTATAAATAGAGCTTCATTCTTCACATGATGCATGCCCCTTATTACATTATTAGCAAGACATCAATATAATGCAAAAGAATGATGTGTTATCATTGTTGTTAAAGGCTGATATAGAATGATGCATGCCCCTTATGATCATTTTTCATCGGAAAATGCCGCTGATAATAATTGATTTTCATGCAGTGTTCATAACAGTATGAAGCATTCAATAAGTTTTATTTAGCTACAATTGATCAAGATTTTTAATTTGTGCAAGCCCTCATTGCATATGACGTGTGATACCTGATAATATACTTGATTAAAGATAGTTTGCTGTTATTCTTTTAATCTGCCAGAGGTGATAATGTTGTTT
>NW_021571413.1:0-485 GCF_001605985.2 Dendrobium catenatum
TAATCAAAAGGAAAATGGCCCCTAAGATGCTAGGTAGAGTTTGGGGTGCGCAACACGATGCTGGCGGCAGGCTCATTTCTTGTTCTACAAGTCAAAGAAATGGAATTCTAAGAAGAAAAAAAGTTTTATGTATTATGGCATTATGTCCTTCCAAATGGGGTCGGAGGCATTTTTAAGAATGCGTGTCCCATTTTAAATTAAAAGTTTCTATCTAGAGTAGTCTGCTATTGACCGAGCATTTCCTCTAATAACTCCTCATCTTGACTTTATTTGTTGACCCTAAAAGCATTTGATGAGGTTCACGTCTTTCTCCAACAAGGCGGCGAGAATTGTTCGCCACCCTGGATTCTATAAGTTCGACGTTCTTATCGCCGTCAGGTTTGTTCTTTCTTTTTCAAGTTATCCTTTCTCTTTTTTTTGTGTTTTGCTCAGTTAAATGGACTTAAATTGATAGAAAATACATTAACGCTTTCCTAAATTAAAGA
>NW_021571414.1:0-634 GCF_001605985.2 Dendrobium catenatum
GATCAAAGATAAAAATATCTTTTGATATTGATGCCAAGTACAAACTTTTTTTTTACTAGGACCCGTGGGTTAAAGGTAATGCTATAACTGAGTTGCTTCCTCCTTTTAGGCTCTGAAATGCTATTGTTAGTTCTTTTATTCAGAATGGTATTTGGATTATACAAAACCACTTTACTCTCATGGTCCAAAATTGTCTTAAAGATCTTATAATTGCTGAAACTAGAGAGGTGTTTTGCGATGGTTGTTTAAAATTGTTACACAATAATTTCTATACTCACTGTTTCTCCCAAGAAGATAGGGTATTCTGGAAAAAAAAATATTTTTCATAAAAATCATTCTCTCATATTCTCTACGCTTACTTGGATGGCAAGTATTGAGAGGCTAAAAATAGCATAACTGCATAATAGGAAAGCTATTTCTATTCATGTTGCCTATTGTTTATGCAATAATGCGGTGAAGACTCACAAAAATATTTTTTTTGAATGTGAATATTATTTTTGGTGAAGACTCCAAAAAATAATATTTAAAGAAAAAATATAACTACAATCTAAAAATCGAAACTGTTGAAAAGCTATCCCAAATGAAAATTTAGATTTCAAAAACATGGCATTTTATTTATTCCATATAATAGATG
>NW_021571415.1:0-329 GCF_001605985.2 Dendrobium catenatum
GTTGTAAACGTGAACTTACTCAACATTAGTGTCACGAGGAAATAGAAGTATGATTTAGAAATTTTGTGGAGCTTGTAGGGTTGTCATAAGTCTTGCAATATATCCAAAATATTTGTTATGACTTGTTGTAGGATCTAGTGTGAATCTCAAAGATTCACTTCAAAAAAAAAAATCCTAAAACAAGTGTGCTTGATTAACCTACCTTTTGGATGTGTTACATAGCTTATGATAAATTTTTTTATGGCTAGTAACTTTCATTATGCAAATATTTCAAGAGTTTGGGAAATCATCCTTATGCCCTTAATGGATCAAATCATGACAAAAGTGAT
>NW_021571416.1:0-234 GCF_001605985.2 Dendrobium catenatum
TTTGAAAATGCAAGTGCAAAATTGAAGTTAATTTCATCCAAAGTTCAGAAGGAAATTTGTTGTGCCGCGTCGTTTGAAACATTGGCTTCTATTATAAATGATATTGGAAATTCTTATTTTTCCATTCTAGTTGATGAGACGCGTGATGTATCAGCGAAGGAGCAGTTGGCATTAGCAGTGAGATATGTTGATAGAATAGGGCAGGTTATTGAAAGATTTATTGGAATTAAACAT
>NW_021571417.1:0-210 GCF_001605985.2 Dendrobium catenatum
ATTCATCTTGGGTCCACTTTGTGCCCATTTAAAAAAATTTTTGGCGAACATTGCGCCTCTCTTTTTTTGGCGCACTTTACGCATCTTTTCATTTTGATACACTTTGTGTATCTTTCATTTTTTTGGGGTCACTTTGTGACATTTTCAACAATTTTGGCGAACATTGCGCCTTTCTTTTTTTTTCTTGTAATTGGCTTTCTTTCTAAATCT
>NW_021571418.1:0-289 GCF_001605985.2 Dendrobium catenatum
TGTGGAATATGATTCAAACTGGCTATTCTGTACCTTTATGTATGATAGATGGAGTCAAAATTAATATTCCTTTTACTGATTGGAGTAGAATAGAACTAGTCAATGCACAACTAAATGCTAAATGTATGAATTGTTTTTTCTGTGCATTAAATTTTGACGATAGCATGAGAATCTCTACATGTACTACTGGGAAAGAAATTTGGGATAGATTATGCATTTCGTATGAAGATACTAGTGAAGTCAAACAATCTTAATTGAATATTCTAATGCGTAATTATGAACTTTTCAG
>NW_021571419.1:0-280 GCF_001605985.2 Dendrobium catenatum
ATTGCCGTGTCTGCGCCGTACCCGTGTCCTATATTTTCAAAAAAAGCCGTGTCCCGTGTCGTGTCGTGTCCGTGTCGCCGTGTCCGTATCCATGCATCATAGCCTAAAAAATAAAATCATAAATCGTATATTCTTAAACAATCAAACATAATTTAGGAAACTTTCCTAAACAATTAAACATGATTTATGAAACCTTCCTAAACAATTACACTTAATTTAAGAAACCTTCTTAAACAATTAAATATAATTTAGAAAATCTTCCTAAACAATTAAACATATT
>NW_021571420.1:0-444 GCF_001605985.2 Dendrobium catenatum
AATAGCCAGTGATTGTACTTGTTCAGTAAGACTATTATATTGTATTGCGTGTGTACGGTATTGATCTATTGATTTCATTATGTATTTTATTAACATTGACTGGTATGGATTTCCTGATATGAATGAATTGATCTATTAATTTCTGATTGATTTATTGATTACCCTACGCATGATTGATAATGACGGATTTATTGTATTGAATCGATTTATTACTGAATGGATTTACTGACGGATTTACGGACTTACTGTTATCGTACGATTTCATTAATATTTATATTCTGTCATTGCGCATTGCTACTGTTATAGATACTGTATAGATATGGATATTATATCGATTCATGGATATCGACACCGATATGGATATGGATATTGTATTGATTCATGGATACAGATACCGAGATTCATCAATATTATGGATTCATTGATTCATGGATACTATTGATT
>NW_021571421.1:0-246 GCF_001605985.2 Dendrobium catenatum
TTGACCCCGGAGGATCAAAATGGAATTTAATCAATTATTTGACTATGCTAATTTGGATAAAAGGATCATTAATTTTATAATCAAAATCAGGGTAATAGAATGACATATCTCTTCAAGGAAAGAAAATATCACTTATTATCAATTATTTGGATATAACGATAATGATCGTTTAATTGAGATTTACCAAAGATAATTAATTGAAGTTTTGGAAAATTGATTTTGAAAATAAGTTCTGGGTTACTAAAT
>NW_021571422.1:0-296 GCF_001605985.2 Dendrobium catenatum
AATAAATTTATATTTATCAAATTACTTTTATAAATAATATTGTTGCGGGCTAGAATATAAGCGGCGGTAGAGTTTGTAATTTTACGTTCGAGCGTTGTACGAATATTCAACACACACAAACAGAAAATAAAAGAACACTATGATTTTTACGTGGAAAAACTTGAAAAGGTGAAAAACCACGGGGCCACCCCCAGTTGAAAAGTTTCACTAGTGTTGCGTAAATTACAAGAACCTGATTCGTCCCACAAGTTAGGATAATCAGATTACACTAAGTTTCTCCTGAATTAAAACAAAGT
>NW_021571423.1:0-272 GCF_001605985.2 Dendrobium catenatum
GATCAAGACGATCGTGGAGATGCCACCTCCAAAGAACCTTCGGCAACTCCGCTCCTTACAAGGACAACTAGCTTTCATTCGGAGATTCATATCGAATCTGTCGGGTAGGTGCCAGCCATTTTCAAAGCTGATGAAGAAAGATGTCCGTTTTAAATGGGATGAAGAGTGCCAAGAAGCATTTGACAGCATCAAGAGATATCTGTTGAATCCTCCTATCCTTGCGGCGCTGATTCCGGGGAAGCCTCTCATATTGTACACGGCGGCACTAGAAG
>NW_021571424.1:0-1127 GCF_001605985.2 Dendrobium catenatum
AATTGCGCAATTTTAAACAGATCTACTAACTACTAAGTTCATGGGTTCTTTTATTTTTCCGTCTCCTTATAAATTTACATTTACTATCTCACCCGACATATTGTCTAATATTTTGCTAGAATCTCTTATTATATATAGAGATTATGTCCACTACTGATGGTGCAAATCATGAGTTTCTTTTGCTTTGGGTTCTCCAACTTAGTTGTAATGGTTCATGTATTATTTTACGTAAAGCACTATAGCTATGCCCATAGTTTGGTTGCCAAATCTTAAATACGTAATTCATTGGAGCTGATTTCTTATATTCCATACAAAATGATGCAAATATGATAGTTTTTATTCATTGGAAACACAAATCATCTGTGTTAATATTGTTTTAGTTATGTCCATATCTTAATTTATGTTTTCCTAATATATTTTCTTGTATTTTGTGCATATAATAATGTGTTAATATTGACCTTGCTAGGGATTTTCCTCTTAAAAGGAAACCTTAAATGAGCTTTAGTTTTGGGAGGAACAAATAATTTCTAATTCAAGGCAATTATATGTACGATTACCCCATAGTTGTCAATGGCGCAAAATAGCGCGCGCCATGGCGCACGGCGCGGTGCACCTACGGCGCCATGTTCATGGAGAGGCGCATGTGTTTAAAATAGCGCGCGCTATTTGCGCCACATGTGAGCCATGGCGCATTGCGCACGGCGCAAAATAGCGCGCCAAATTGTTTTTAAATTTTGGTATACTTATGAATATTTTTTATATTTAAAAATATATATATATTTTAAGATAAACGACTGCCCTAATTTCACGATAGATTTTCTTTTTGCTGTATCCGCCGAACACATTCCACAGTCCCTAAGTCGAGGTCGCTGAATCTATCCCGAAGTTGAAGGTTTTCTGTTTTCTGTTTGCTGCATTCGCTGCTTCCGCCGAATCCATCCGAATCTATCCCGAAGATGAAGTCGTTGTTTCCGCCGAATCGTCCCGCAGAGGAGTGCTTCTGCCAAATCAGCCCCTCCTTCGTCTGTTCCAATAAAAAATCTTACCAGCTTACTCTGATTTGCAACCTTCGTCTGTTCGCACAGCTCTGCTGTTTTGCACGGCTATTTCTTACAAGAATTTACAAC
>NW_021571425.1:0-284 GCF_001605985.2 Dendrobium catenatum
TAATAGCCTCGTAGGCCTGGGTTACCCAGTAGCAATCAGGGTTAACTAAGTTATTTTAAATTGGTTGGAATTAGAGTGAATCAATATTAGAGGATTTGATTACTGATTTTAAGGGGTTGGTTGAGAATTTTAATATCCTATTAAAAGAATTTTAGGGGTTAGAGGAATTAACAAGTTTTAAAGAGTTATCCGGATACGCTAACTAAGGGGTCAAAATTTGGCTTTCAAAATTAGGATTAATCTTAAGGGTTTCAGATTTTTAATAAATACTAGACCTAATTATG
>NW_021571426.1:0-231 GCF_001605985.2 Dendrobium catenatum
TCAATTATTTTAACTTTCTTTAGTAATTAAACGTAGATTAGCAGGGAACTAAGAAAGAAAACATTTAGAGCTGAAATTGATATTATATGATAATTTTATGCAATTTATATATTTTTGTTGTTTTGCTCTTATAATATTTGGATTTTAATTGTATTTCACACAATTTATCACTTATCACTTTACATCTTATGCATTTTTTTTTGTTTCATATGTATGTAAATTTGTTACATC
>NW_021571427.1:0-466 GCF_001605985.2 Dendrobium catenatum
CACCAAAGATGTTAAAATAAGTACTCATCATAAGCATATTGGTACTAATATCATTCATTTGTTCTCTCATAAACCCCATGTCTTGAGCGTATTGTATATCCTGTTCCTGCATATGGCTTCAATTTGATCAAACCTTTGATCAAAATGAGTCTCTAAACGATCACATCTTTTAACCAAATCCTGATAATTTTGTTCATTAGCAGGTGGAGGTGCAGCTTCATGTTCTTCCTCAGTATCACTAATGACATGCGTTTTACTTGGTTCATCTTTACTGAAGATTGCTCTAAATGATTCGTCGTTGTAGTAAATCATTTCTTCAAACTCTTGATCAGGATGAACCAAATTGTATTTTTTATCCAGAATGTAGGCAACCATATGTCCTAAGGAAATATTCTTCTTTCTTTTATATTCGACATGACCAATTTTACAGAGTCCATAAAGATAGTCAATGATTAGTTGGGCTTCA
>NW_021571428.1:0-364 GCF_001605985.2 Dendrobium catenatum
ATACATCACACTGAAACTGACAAACTTTGATCTAACACATGAGCCTTTTGCTTTATGGATGATGGAGAATGGGATGGTTAAAGATGTCATTGTATGGATGGAGAATGAGATGACTAAAAGAAGATCAACATAGCTTTGAGGTTAAGAACTTAGATTTGACAAATGATATGAATTTAGGCTTCATATGTGAAAAAATTATTCTATGCGGACACCGGACGTTGTTTGGAGTCAAATCAGAGCGGGCCACATCACCATTTTGACGTGTACCCGCAATGACGTGGCGCACTCTAATTCATCTCCGGACGGCATCTAGTGTCAGCACAGATAAATCTATATCATTTGTTACAGCTTTCTTACTGTTTTC
>NW_021571429.1:0-307 GCF_001605985.2 Dendrobium catenatum
GTTTTATAGTTGAAATAAAGGCTGAATGATTGACTTTGTTTAAACCACGCCTAGTCCTTACACCCTCACCTGGTTAATCTATAATCAATTCTCTTGGGTGGTTTTTATAAAATCTCAAATCTCTAGGCAAAGGGTTTTCTATTTCCAAATTTTCTTCCAAATGTTTTTCCAAATTCATCTTATCAATCTTTTAGGAGTTAATCTCAATTTCATCTTCTTCAACATTTGGCTCTTTCATATTTCCTGATTCATCAAATACAACATGTGTGGTCTCCCCAATTACCAAATTTTTTTATTGAATACCCTA
>NW_021571430.1:0-230 GCF_001605985.2 Dendrobium catenatum
ATCTGGAAAGGTTGATTTGAGATCGTTATGTACTATGTGTTGTGGTACTAAGTTCTCATTTGATACACAGGTTTACAGTTGTGCAGCATAACTTCGCATACTTAATATTTCAATGATGACTATCGTACATGTGTCAATATTTCGATTGAAGCATATTTGTTGAAAAAGTCCCAACCAATGGTGATATGACTTTAGATATTCTTGAAAATTTAGAGCATTATTTTGTGTGG
>NW_021571431.1:0-348 GCF_001605985.2 Dendrobium catenatum
GTCTCGTAAATAATATTCCAAGCTTTTTATGCTCTTTTTTGCTTGTGTTTATATGAGCTATGTTATAGAGTATATAACTTCCAACATAGAGATCAATTTCTGATTGTGTAACTTCATGATAATTTTTTAAAGCTTCTGCATAATTTCCTTCAGATTGAGTTGGCATCTGAAATCCGACATCCGTTATAGTCGTTCATTCTAGTAAAAGAATCTATATTCTAGAATTGTATGTGAGATCTTCATCTCATATGACTCCACCCTTGCGTGCAAACAACACTGATATAATGGATCCTAAATTTTGATTATTAGTCACATTTTTTTAGAAAGAGTGCCAAAATAATCTTTTAT
>NW_021571432.1:0-218 GCF_001605985.2 Dendrobium catenatum
AACGATTGTATAGAAAATCAGGTGTTCGTCTGGGACAATCGATTATTTAAGATCATTTTAATGATTATTTGAATTGTCCCCTCATACAAAATGCCAATTGTTCATATATACGAACTCCAGGTTCATACGCACGATCAGAAATAAATACTACTTTTATACATATAACCATCTACATACGTACATATGAATGAATACACATCGTCCATATGATCTTGAGA
>NW_021571433.1:0-429 GCF_001605985.2 Dendrobium catenatum
GACAGCGAAGAAGAGGAAGAAGACGCGAGGGCTTCTTCCATTTCCCGTAGGAAGGTGCGGTTTCTGGGTTCTATTTTTTGCATAGATTTGATGGGATTTCCTCGAAGAACTGGATGGTGTGGCCTTGTTTTATTTTCGCATAGGTCAGAGAGTTACACAAGCTGTCTGTAGAAATGTCATAAATGCCATTTTTTTTCCTTTTATCTTGATTGTCTAGAATCAGCTTTATGAATTCTTATGCTCCATTTATTCTTGTTGAGTGTTGAATGAGGTGGCCCATTTTGCTTCTAATATTTCTAAGTTAGCTATATTCACCCATCTAAATGGCGTATTTCTACCTGTGTTATACATACTTAAACTACCTTAATATATTTTACATTTTAGATATGCGCTTTTTTAATGTAATCATTTCATACTAAGTTCTTCGTA
>NW_021571434.1:0-341 GCF_001605985.2 Dendrobium catenatum
CAATCCCCTCACTAGATCTATTACCACTAACATTACACTTTATGTATTGGGCTTTAGATCTACTCAAATGAAAATCTTTCGACTCTAAGGTTGGTCTCTATAATTCAAATTTACCTTCAACTCTCTCTAATCTTATCAACAAAAAGAATATCATCAGTTCATTCTCTTACAAATGTCTAGTAAGAACATCCATGACTAAAGCAAAAAGATATGAGCTTAAAGCTGATCCTTGATGCACTGAAATAGAAAAAAATACTTGGTCAAAACACCTTGTGTTTGAAGACAATTATTACCACCTACATATGATGCGGTGCACTATAGCCTTATAGTGAGACGGGTAA
>NW_021571435.1:0-2133 GCF_001605985.2 Dendrobium catenatum
CCATTAACGGACAAAATACCTCTCACCTAGTAAATCAAGCTATGGGCAACCACTCCCTCAAAATAGGCATCTTTAAGCTTCCTACCCTCATAAATCTCCTCTTTTCACCCTAATTACAGATCTAGGAGAGTGTGTGTGTGTGTGTGGGGCGGGAGTATATTATAAAAGTGAGCGATACAAAGATAAAATCTTTAGCTCAATGTTAAAATTGCGTATTCGGAGGTATTAGGTGTTTTTCATTCGTGAGGCGCAGGCCGTAAGCCTCAAGGCGTTTTGAGCGTCAGCCTCAAAAATCAAAAGATTGCGTTAAAAAAATATTATTTTTTTTATATGCTAATGAAAGAATAATTATTAAACATAAAAAAAGCATAAGATATGAAGTGAATCAAAATATCCCCAATTAAAAGACAACATGAAATATAGGTTAAACTTCAAAAATTCTATCTTTCCAAATGCTTAGTATTATTTTCATTAAAATATCATTTCAATTTCCAAAATAAATAGCAATGGCATATGCACATAAGAACACATTAGTCGATCAAGCACTGTCATCCACCTAAGGGTTCTGCATGAATCATCATTATATGATGAACTGCTCTTCCCCTTCCTCCTCCTATAGCAGTCCCGATGTCTGGGGCATTTACTTCAAGATTTATGTAATGTTTTAAAATTATAGCTAGCATGAGGCGTAAGCCTCATGCCAGTGAGGCGAGGTAGCCTCAACCAAGTTGAGGCGCAAGCCTCATAAAAAAAACTCAAGGCTTAAGCATCGAGGCGTTTTTTACTGGAATTGCGCAAAGGCAGGCCTCAAGGCGAGCCTTATATTGCGCAATTTTAAACCATGCTTTAGCTAAAGCAAAATCTAGTATGATCCTACCCCTTATTAATCGCATAGCCACGAATGTTTTAAAAATCTTCTATCACTATGACAACATATTCATTTTAAATCTCCTTCAATAAAAAACTTTTTAAAAGATATACTTTATAGTAATTATTCTAAGTCATTTCAAATTTTAATTTTAACACATCCAAACCTATTTAAACAACATAAGAACATAAAATATTAATACTCTTAACATTAACAACAATCTTCAAAGCTATAATTCATGCACCATTTTTAGTAAGACTCCTACCTGAATACCATAATTTGAATCCTAAGCTATCAACCTCCTTAGCCTTTTCTCCAACCAATTAAGTTTCCTGAATACATAGCATATTTATATTCCTATGAATTATAATATCTATTAATTTTCATTAAATTTCCCGTAAAAGAGCCAAGATTCTAAATTTCTATCCTAATAAGCTTGGCACTTTGCACACTGAAGCAAAAATAAACTCTTGCACATTACATTATGTTGAGCAGTTTGAAACACTAATTTCAAATATCAAAGTTAATTATATGCAAAATTTAATTCCTAAGCCAAGGGGATAGAGGCAGGATCTATCAAAAAAACACAATTTGAATGGATCAAGAAGGATATTACTTCGGTAAATCTCATGATTCCCATGAACAGAAATTCGCAACTAACGCCAGCATATGGAAAAAAAAAAAGAGAACAATCCCAAGAAGCAATAGGGAAATTGCATGCAAACGGGCCTGCATAACAGAAAGGCGACAAGGCAGCAGCATAAAAGTGAACTGAATCCTGTTATTATCTTAGAAACAGAGCTGCCACTAAAATCTAGGATGAATATGCCAGTAATAGTACCGCATCAATATATCTTCCGATTTCAAGCCAAGGATTATAAAGGAAACTTCACTAAATATGAGGAAGCTACTGATCGTATTTAAAAAAGAAAAATGATAAACAGGAAATAATTCATAGTAGGGCAGTTGCAACCCTGGTCAATGATGCAAATGTTGTGAAAACAAACCTGTATAATCTAAAATATGTAGAAAGAAACTAAGCTTGTAAAAGAACGTCTCTAATTGCTTGAGATCATCAACTGCAATTCCAGAACCGCTGTTTCCAAAAAGACCCCCATGCTTTCTCAAATTGCCACCAGCAACAAGCTCACAGATCAGAAATTGCAGACAATGAATCTAAACAAAAGATTCATAGCTCAAATTATCAAAGTAAAATGAAAAAGAAAATTGATGTAGACAAAGGGGGGGGGGTCAACCCATATCCA
>NW_021571436.1:0-284 GCF_001605985.2 Dendrobium catenatum
AAGCAAACCTAACCCAAATCGGTGAACAAACAGCAGCGAAATGGCTGTCCACAGCAGGAAAAACACAGCAAACAGCTGTGTACAGCAGTCAAACAGCAGAAATTTAGAAGAAAACTAAAGGAAAACTCAAAGCACAACTTTTATTCCACTAAACGATGAATAAAATAGCAAGATACAATTGATGCTCAATTCAAGAGGAGGATCGATCTCTCCCGAATCTCTAAACGCCGCTAGAGCCCGAAGAAAACCTAAATCTAAGAGATCTCAAATTTCAGCCAAATTCA
>NW_021571437.1:0-1909 GCF_001605985.2 Dendrobium catenatum
AATAAGCTTATATAAAAATAATTTCTAGAAACGATTGTGCCTCCCTAGGTCGGCACTTCATCCTCATAGGCCAGATTATCCAGACTCTACCCACGAGCAGGGAGGTGTCTTATAGAAAGGAGAAAGAGAATGCATTAATATGCATGCATCCCAGACGGTTCCGGTTATTCCCTAGGTCGTTAAGTTTCTAAGTTATTTATACCTTAAAATTTTGAATATTATATAAGAGGAAAAAAATATTTTTTATCTTAAAAAACTTAATAAAAATCAGGCCATACACATGAAAGAAAAGAAACCTAAGAAAAACATGCAAGTTTTAATACACACATAATGTAAAAGTCCATGGTAAGTACCGTATAAATATAACTCGGGGTCTGTTGAAAAGTAATATGGCTAGGCTCCACCGACAATAACCAGGATTCTAATCCTAATGAATGACACAAGTCTTAAAAGATGAGAATTTCATTTTTAAGTCTTCATCTTCGAATGGATCATCCTTCTCTAGATCAACTTCCTTCGGATCATCTCCTTTGAGCTCCCTGTGGTTTATCCTCTGGAAGGGTACCCAAATGACTAAGAAATTCCCCGAGAGGGGGCCTTTCTTATTCTTTTTGGGTACAGAGTATCCCAAATGACTAAGAAATTCCCCGAGAGGGGGCCTTTATTATTCTTTTTTGGGTACAGAGCATTTGAAATGCTAGACTTTTGAAGACTTTTACAACTCAATGTAAAACAAATTATAGTATATTATAAAAAGAAAAATCTAGACTCGGACTAATGCATGGTTATCTCAATGAAAATCATCCCAAGCAGTTTAATAAATCACATCAAAAGTAGTTAATAATAGTGCATAATAGTAAACACGCTTGGCCACACCCTTTTAATTTTAAGGGGCTAAGCAATCTCTAGAGCATCTACAAAAAAATAGCGTCAGCATTTAAAGCTTACTCATTATTGCCACCTTTATTTTAGCATTGTGTGAGCGTGGCTACCTACATAAGATTGGATTAGTATATAAACGACCCTAGCCCATGAGTTATCTAACACACCCATCAATCATAAGAAAAATATAGAAGGCATAATAATGAAATAAGACTCACATCAATCATAACATAATAAAGAAAAATAAGTCAAACAATCACACGCGTTACTTGCAATAAAAATGACATCATCCTAATCCTAGAACTAGAATTAGTGACATAACAAATAATTTTATATGTGTGTAATAGGCTTGTGTGGCTTTTGAATATGTCCAATGTTGAGTAATTAGTTCAAGTTGCATAGAGTTCAAGTTTGTTAAAGGCCACAAAAGGAAACTTTATTTAAAGTTTAAATATTAATGGATTAGGGTCTATTTTATTTAACTTATTTTATTGATCCATTTTAATGCTTAGGGTAATGATCTTCAAAGTTAATATTATATTAGCCAATTTTGAAAGGTCCTAGGTTCTCTTATGTGCTAGGTTGAGGGGGTCCAAAAGGTCACTATGGAAAATTGGCAGGGTTTGGGGGTTCTAACATTTTTGTTAAATATTAGGCCTTAAGGGGAGTAATTAGGATTTGAGTTTACTAAATTTAAAGTTTTCTAGGTCGAGATATGAACTTTAGAAGTTTCGGGCAATTAAGGAATTATCAAAATTATTTAATAAGGGTGATTTAGGAGTTTTGATCAAAATCAACTCCAAATCGATTGAAATTACCCCCACAGGTCATAAATGACCTAAAGAAGTGTTACCAAGTGTTTGAGGAAATTAAGAATTTTAAATAATTTTTAATAATTAAATAAAGGCAAAAAAGTAATTTTTAATTAAAGTTAAATTAAGGTTAAGATTGAGGTTCAATTAAGGGGCCCAATTATTCAAGGTTAAGGGCTAAATTATGAATAATTTAAGATCTTACGGGTAATTTT
>NW_021571438.1:0-246 GCF_001605985.2 Dendrobium catenatum
TCAGATGACACTAGAAAGTGTTCTAATACCACTTAAAAGTGCTCAGATGACACTAGAAAGTGCTCTGATACCACTTGAAAGTTTGTTACGGATGTTAAGCCCTATAGAACTAGCCCATGGCTAAATAAAGAGAGTGGTGAATTGGTAAAGAAGAAACTTTAAATCGAAACACAAATCAAAATCACCACAAATAAAACAAATGCGAAAATTAAATGCGGAAGCAATAATAAGAAAAGAACACACCAG
>NW_021571439.1:0-201 GCF_001605985.2 Dendrobium catenatum
TCAAGGATTTATAGTGGTTCAATCAACTCGACCTACGTCCACTCCTCAGAGGCACCCTCCGAGTATTGCACTAAAAACGTGACTCTCCTTTAGCCCCCACAGCTAGGTGGACATAAAAACACCTTCTTTTTGCCACTCCCGGCAAGGCAGAGAACCCAACTCCTTTTGCTTCCTCCTAAAGTAGGCAGAGAACCTCGATCA
>NW_021571440.1:0-1213 GCF_001605985.2 Dendrobium catenatum
GAAAACACCCTAATTTAAATATCAATAATTGCGCTGTTAAAATTATGCCCAACATCAAAGCAAAAGTTATCACAAAGTCTACCAAAATAAATAAATAAATAATTCAAACCAATCATAACAATAGGAATTATCTCCAGTAATCTGCTTCAGAGAATGGTTGCTAAAAATAGTGATCAGAACACTGATTAAATGAATATGAAAAATTGTGGGATAATCATTATATTTATTAGGTTTTATTTGAGACAGTTTTTTTTGCTACTTTTTAAAATAATTTTTAGTAGAAAATTTTCTAACTAACGAAATTTTTGTACTAAAAAGTTATTTTTTAGAAAATAGCAAAAAAAAAAAAAAATGTCCCAAAAAGCATTAAAAAAAAAAAAAAAAATTCTTCCAAGAATTGAGATATGATAGTCTCCAACACCATAATTTTAAGCAAAAATAAAGATTGATGTTTCTTTTTTGCTACTTTTTAAAATAATTTTTAGTAGAAAATTTTCTAAATAACTAAATTTTGTACTAAAATGTTATTTTTTAGAAAACAGCAAAAAAAAAATGTCCCAAAAAAGCATTAGAAACAAAAAAATAAAAATTCTTCCAAGAATTGAGATATGATAGTCTCCAACACCATAATTTTAAGCAAGAATAAAGATTGATGTTTTATTTGGGACAACTTTCTTAATGATTTCTAAAATAATTTTTTAGTACAAATACTTTGAATTTAAAAAAATTTGTACTAAAAATTTACTTTAGAAAGCATAAAAAAAACTGTCTCAAACAAAACAAGTTCATCATCTATTGCCTTTGGCCATCACATCCACCCATCGCTCCTGTTGCTCAGTCTGCTCTTGCTAATTGCCTATCTTTTCTATCACACAAAATGTCCGATGCATTCCTCTACTTCAACCATCCATCTTGAATTCCACCAATAATATCCCCATTTATTTCACCATTACTCTGAGCAATAGACCCAACACTACAGGAAAAACGACGAAATCCGGCGGTTAGCCTATATTCATCGGCGGTTTTTTTAACTACCGGCGGCTTTACGGCGGGTTTTGTGCCGTAGGAAAAAATCGCGTATGCAAATAAGTTATCTAAAATGTATACTCTTATTAATAACTTGATCATCCAAAGTCACGATACCCATTAGAATTATTTTTACTGAAATTACATATCATATATTTAATTTAGATCTACTCAAACAAAAGTCTTT
>NW_021571441.1:0-358 GCF_001605985.2 Dendrobium catenatum
AAACACATGAGTTTCCTTCCTTTGACTGTTTTGTAGAGAAGTCAAACACAATTTAATAAGAATTACAAAAAATAAGAGGTAGGTTTTTCATTTTTAGAAAAGTAAATGTGTGTGCTGATCGGGAAAAAAAATTTACGAAACAAACAAACTTCAAAGAATAATAATAAAAAAAATAAAACAAACAAAACACAACAAAGAAAACACAAATAAGTATTTTAACCATTATCTCTCTCCTGGTCTGATTCTTCAAAAACCAGGTCTGCCCATGAGATTTTGTGTTTTTCATTATTTTCCCAATTTAAATTTTGCTCCGCCTTGCCTTTTTCTTTCGTAGGAAGAATTCTTAAATTAGGGCACT
>NW_021571442.1:0-317 GCF_001605985.2 Dendrobium catenatum
ATAAATTGAACCAAAATATTCTTATACATTTTTTTTTGTTCCAATACTTAAGACATCCATGTGAATTCGATATGGGAACTTTATATGAATGTCAAGCAAATGCTAATTCCTCTTAGTAGAAGGGTTATACGAAGATCAATCCATTGACATATCCAAATTCAACCAAGGCTTCGTTTGGGACTATTTTTTTATTGTTTCTTAAAGCAGCTTCGTAGTAAAAAAATAAAATTTTTGTACTACAAAACTGTTTTAAGAAGCAGTAAGAAAGCAGTCTCAAATAAAGCCTAAATCCAATTTTACCAAGGATACTTTAGTTT
>NW_021571443.1:0-209 GCF_001605985.2 Dendrobium catenatum
ATTGTAAAAAAGTTCACATGCGAGTTTTCCAAAAATTAAAAGGTAGGTTATCGAACAGAGGAGGTCGGGTAATAGAATACCCTTTCGTAGTGTTGCGATTCCCAAAGTTAGACATGGATCAATTTCAAAAAGCTTTCAAACTTTAATTTTCGAATCAGGCTCTGATACTACTTGAAAGTTCGATGGGGATGTTAAGCCCTATGAACTTA
>NW_021571444.1:0-206 GCF_001605985.2 Dendrobium catenatum
TGGCCGTCAGATTTACCGGCGGTTTTGATAGCCGGTACGCCGCCGGTAACTAACTGGCGGTCACCGGCGTTACCACCGCTGGAAATCACTGGTCGTCCCCGCCACCGGTGATTAAAACCATTGGAAATTGGTCGCCGGAAACAGTTTCCTACACAGTTTTTACTGGTGGTTTTTTTTGTCGCCTGAAAGCCACCGGTTTTTTATAA
>NW_021571445.1:0-519 GCF_001605985.2 Dendrobium catenatum
TAAAAATTGTACAATGCAATTAGGATTGTATAAAAGGTTTATTTCAAAATACATTTTTAATGAAACTTACTTAAATTATCTGGCGGCTAGGGTTTATTAATGACAGAATAATCATCATGAGTGATTTTATTAATAGAGTTTTGGTACTATTCTTCTTAACCAACACATGAAAATATTTGTTGTTATTGTCACCTTCAATAAGGTTCTTACCAGCCTCTTTTTGTTTCCAAAAGGCCTCCTCCTGAGCTTGTGATTTAAAAAGGTATTCTTTAGCATTAGTAAGCAAACTTAAATTATCATCAAAAGGAAATAATTGTGAGTTAAGCTCAAAAGTGTTCATTTTGTCTTCAGAATTCAAGATATTGGTGAAAAAATTTTTAAAGACATTTTAATTCAACCATTTTATTTTTTTCTTAAGTCCTTTAAATTTAAACCAAAATCTATTCTTGCCAAAGATAGAATGATCAGGATGCAAAGGGCCAACCAATTTTCCTGAACCAAGTCCAGAAAATAATCATG
>NW_021571446.1:0-219 GCF_001605985.2 Dendrobium catenatum
CTGATGTTAGTTGGTTGGAGATGGAGGTCAGAGAGACCGTTGTAAGGAGGGAGGTTGACAACGAACAGAAGTCCAACGAAGGTTGGAGAAGTACGACGACGAGTAGACATTCAACGACATGTAAAAGCCCGATGAATATCCGTCGATATGCAAGAGTTCGACGTCGAGTAGAAGACCGATGAAAGTCCCGTAATGAGTATAAGTCCAGCGTCGGGGAGA
>NW_021571447.1:0-299 GCF_001605985.2 Dendrobium catenatum
GTGAGCTTTCCAATTTGCTTGATAAGTCATCACTTTCGTTACCAACTAAGCCACTTTTCTCCATGTCTTCAACATTTAGTACTATCGTTTCATCTACATCCAAAAGTTTTTGACCCAAACTTCGCTCGTAGGCAATGAGTGAGCCAATCAAACTATCAATAGAATATTCATTCAAATTTTTTATTCATAAATAGCAACAAATTTGGCATCAAATTTGTCAAGTAAACAATGAAGAATTTTTTTGACTTTTTCAAAGTTTGATAACTCCTTTCCTAAAGCATGTAATGATGTAACAATTT
>NW_021571448.1:0-352 GCF_001605985.2 Dendrobium catenatum
CTTACCTGTTCATCTTATGTGCGGAGCTGTTGTCGGCGCACTTTCACCAAAATTTCATGGAGCTGGGAGTGCAAATGAGTGCTGGGGGACCTTCTGTCTCCCACCTCCTTTATGCTGACGATATTCTTTTTTTTTGCAGGTGCTTCAATCCCCAATGTTAGGAAGATCAATGCTATTCTTGAAAACTATTGTAGCTGGACTGGCCAAAGGGTCAACAATGGCAAATCTGCCATTCTTTTCAGCAAAAGGACTTCTTCAACAACAAGATCTCGATTAGCCAAGATGATTGGCTGCTGCAGAGTTGCTGAATTGGAGTACTTGGGTGTCAAATTGGCACTGAGGAGGCTTACCA
>NW_021571449.1:0-205 GCF_001605985.2 Dendrobium catenatum
TCGCCGCCTACAGCCTGCCGTTTCGTCGTCCCACCATCGCTAGAAGCTCAACCTTGTCGGGTCGGATCAACCCGGCAACCCGACGGGTCTAATCCGGGTCTGAATTTCAGACTCGTTTAGATACCCGGGTCGGGTTAGGGTCGACCCTTTTGAACCTGGGTCAATTCCAAGTTCGACCCGAACCCGACCCGAAAATCGATTTTGA
>NW_021571450.1:0-258 GCF_001605985.2 Dendrobium catenatum
TTATTTCTGCACTTTTCCCTTTTTGCCCTTGTTTGAGAGATTGAGTCTTGTAGCCCCCCGAGGGTATTTTAGTCTTTTATTTTTCATGACATTGTAATGGGCTATATATAGCCTCCTTCTTGTATTTTCATGGTTAATGAGTGATATTACAATTTCTTCTTACATGAGTCTTCTTGGAGCTTTCTTTATAGAAGCTTGAGAGAGAGAGAGGTTGATAACTTGGTGGAGCCTAGGAGAGGCCACCCGTCGTACCCAACA
>NW_021571451.1:0-758 GCF_001605985.2 Dendrobium catenatum
TGGGACGATTTCTCTAGTGGAAGAGTTCCTCCTTCAAATCTTGAATTGTTGAAGGTGGAATCTTCTTGTAATAATTAGTTTGGGTAATAATAGTTTTGCTATATGCAATTTAAAAAAAAAAAAAGATAAAATGAGGGATTTGCTTGGTTCAATGATATTTAGAAAATATTATTTTCTACAAAACAATGTGTTCTTTCAAATGTAGTATGTTTTGTTTGAAGTATCGCGTAAAAAATGAAGTATTATTTAGGATAACTAGGTGATCTGTTTAAAAAAAAAAATTAGAAAGGTTTTGGACCAGAATATGTAATCAAATTTTAGTTTTGATAATAAAAATCACCCAAAGAATAAGAAAATCCACCCATCCATACATCCATCAATTCATGTATAAACAAATTCAAGTGAAGACATGAGGTTTGTTGTTTGCAGAAAAAAGAAGCTCAAACTATCAATCTACGTTAAAAAAAGAAGAGAAGAAAAATTACCTGCCATCACCTCACTGCTGATTTGAGAAAATCTACATAAAAAAAAACTATAAAGATTGAGAAATCAACACAAAACCCTCACTTAGTTGATTTGAGAAATCAACATAGAAATAAAGAGGAAGCAGAAGAAATAAAGAATGAAGAGAAGAAAATAAACCAATAAAAGAAAGACAAAAATACCAAAGATAAAAAATTACCTGCCGTCGGCTCACTATTGCAGTCGCATGAGAGAGGGCCATACGAGACCTAAGAGGGGTCTTTTGTGTGGCTCTT
>NW_021571452.1:0-204 GCF_001605985.2 Dendrobium catenatum
ACCATATGAAATAGAAATATAGGTTAAATTTGTCAAATTTAGATTAAGGCTTTGTTTAGGATAGCTTTTTTACTGCTGCTTAAAGGAGCTTTCTAATATAAAAATTATTTTTTTTGTACTTGATACGTCATCTCAAAATTATCTTGATTGGGCACAAATCTCGAGACAATCAGTTTGGAAACTTCAAAAATTAATTTCGGGAGC
>NW_021571453.1:0-311 GCF_001605985.2 Dendrobium catenatum
ACGGCTTTTCGTAATCAACACAATTTACGATGCGTCCTTTCATACAGACTTTTGACTTGACCGATCGTACAAACAAAAAAATTTGTACAGACGATCAAAATTTAATTCGTTTTAATGTCAGTTGAAAACTGACCCCTACAATGAAACGACGTCTGTTCGTCTGGACGAACAAAAAGTTTGTACGGACGAACTTCACATTTAAAACTACCTTATCCACTCAACCGCTGCATTCAATCGTCCTGACATTTGAGAGAAAAAAATTTCGTCCTGGATAATTATAAGATCGTACAGACGAACTACATTAAAACTGC
>NW_021571454.1:0-260 GCF_001605985.2 Dendrobium catenatum
ATTTAGACTTTGTAATCTCATCATCTTCAATTAAAAATGGTTTATTTATAAAATCTTTAGTTATGGAGAGATTTTTGTGTTTTTATCGCTAGTTAGATCACATAATTCTTCTTCTTCTTCTTAATATGTAACATAAAAACTCATATAAAAATTACTCATCTTAATATCATAAATTTTCTAACAAAATTAATGTAATAACAATGCATATTAAAATAAGGAGTTAATACTTATCATACTATATCACTAACTCATGATATTAT
>NW_021571455.1:0-205 GCF_001605985.2 Dendrobium catenatum
CAAAGAGTAATGAAAGCTCATTATGATTGTACAAAAACCAAAGAAGAATGTTTATACGTACTCAAATTAGATTTTGAATGCGCTAATAAACAAGCTTCTTCCATTTCTTAGACCCTAAAAATATAATGCAAAATTAGAGTAAGCTAAAATAGCTCAACAGGTCATAAATATCGATCTAAATTATCAAATTTTTTTATTAAATAAA
>NW_021571456.1:0-320 GCF_001605985.2 Dendrobium catenatum
ATTAGTTGTTCCTAACTTCTTTAAATCTCTTCTTGTAGAAATGGAGTCGCAAGAGAACTCCTTCAAATTCCTAGTCCATAAATTGTTAATCATAATAATACTTTTAACAATAAAATGACTTGGCAAGTTACGTCTCCACCTAAAAGGGAAATTTCTTGAATCTCTAGAGAAACCTTTATGTTTTTTTTGGGGCCCTTCCTTTGGTTTCTTTGTTTTGTATATTATAGGAACTCCCAAAAGGTATTTGAAGTAGGTATCACAAACATTACCCAAAATAAAAATATGAACAATGTACGCTAAAATTTAAAGAAACATAAATG
>NW_021571457.1:0-271 GCF_001605985.2 Dendrobium catenatum
GAAGGCTGTTAAGATGTGATCTTTGTAGGACCCAAAAGGCATCCGCAAGGATGATGTCTTGCCTGATGGAACTCAAGTGAAAGCAGGAGGCATGGTGACTTATGTCCCCGGTAGAATGGAGTACGACTGGGGTGCTGACGCAGCTTCTTTCAGGCCGTTTAAAGACGGCGTTCTCCAGAATGTCTCTCCTTTCCCTTTCAAGTTCACTGCCTTCCAGGTAAAAAACTAGCAACGTCTTTGTAGCTTTCTTTTATCACCTAGATGTAACACT
>NW_021571458.1:0-406 GCF_001605985.2 Dendrobium catenatum
AATATTTTCTAACCAAGTCTTTTTAGGTCTACCTCTAGCTTTCTTAATATAAGTCAAATCTAATACATCTACTTTCCTAACCGGGTCATCGAAAGGCCGTCATTTTATGAGAATATCCATGACTAAAGCAAAAAGATATAGGCTTAAGGTTGATCCTTGATGTAATCCAACTTAAATAGGAAAATACTTGGTCAAACCACCTTGTGCTTGAACACAAGTAACTCTTGCATAAATATCCTTAATGACTTAAATATAAACATTATTAATCCCTTTCTTATGTAGAACTCTCCATAGAACTTTTATTGAAAGTTTATCCTATGATTTTTCTAAATCAATAAAAATCATATATAGATCCTCCTTATTCTCTCTATACTTCGCCATCAAACCTCTCAATAAATGTATAGCT
>NW_021571459.1:0-679 GCF_001605985.2 Dendrobium catenatum
ATTTCCGAGACGCTCAGTTCGACTGTAAGTTTGCTGAAATCCAGAGTTTATAGGGTCTCCGAATTAATTTTTGAAGTTTCCAACTTGATTCTGCATCAAGATTCGTGCCCGATCAAGATAATTTTTTGACGCTGTATCAATTTTATTTAAGAATAAAGCTTCGTTTGGGACAACTTTTTTAATGCTTTTCAAAACTACTTTTTAGTTAAAGACAATATAATTGATTTTTCATTATTTAAGGGGTTTGCTTGTCATACCAAAATCCTAACATATCTATTTTTCGTTGTGACAAAGACAATAGGAATGCCAATCCTATTGCCTTTATTATTTATTTAGAGCAACATCTAGTATCTTAAGTTCATCATCTATGTTTTGAGCGTTTATTGTAAGGGTGTAAGTGAGTCAAGCTAACTCGTGAGTTGGCCTGATATATGACTTGTGAGTTGAACTCGATGAGCTAACGAGCATGTTTGAGTCAACCCTGACTCGACTCATTAGCTCACGAGTCAACTTGATTAAAAAAAATAGTAATATAAAATGACTTAAAAATAAAAATAGCATTCATAATTTTAAATAGAAAGTTGTTTAAAAGGTTTAAGAATTATATCACTTTATTGTATTAATTGATTCTTTATTTTTTCCCTAAATTCTAGTTATTTTTATTATTTTAATATGATAA
>NW_021571460.1:0-238 GCF_001605985.2 Dendrobium catenatum
TAATAGGGCTGCAAGCGAACCAAGCGTTTGGCGAGCGACTTGATGCTCGTTTTGATTAAAGCTTGTTTGTGATCGTTTAAATAACTAAACAAATGAACTTGAACAACATTTTAAATGCTCGATCTTTAAACAAACAAGCTTGAACACCAATGTGTTCCGTTCATTTATGTTCACGAACAACATCATTTGAAGTTCGTGAGCAAGCTCGACATTAAGTTCAATAAAAAGCTCGATAAAA
>NW_021571461.1:0-641 GCF_001605985.2 Dendrobium catenatum
CCCAAATTTCTAATAAAATGTTCAAATCAAATTAAATTTCCTTTTAATCCTAAAATGTAAAGCCCAATACTTAGATTAAGTTGGGACACTTCCGGATGGTTCTGAAATCTCAAAGTGTCCCCTACCTCTCTTCCTTTAATTATGTTAATAACTATTCAATTTTGATCCACTCCCCTTTGATTTTCTAAAAGATTCTATTCAATTTTGTTTTATATCACTCCTAGAAAATCTAACAAAATTTCGTTCTTATTTTAATCGAGAGTTTTCATAGGGGACTCTGTCTCCCTACGATGTAATTAACTACGAGGGCTTGCGCTCGTAGGAGTTTTGGAACCCCACACATCTGATTTCAAAATTAATCTTTTTAAAAAACCCTCTTAGATTTCTTTGGAAAAATTCAAAAATGATTGCCGTTATCATATTAGAAGAATTATCATTGAAAGATGATATCTCCCTTCGGGGAGATACATCTGGTGGGAAAAATTATGTCACCATGCAGATTTTGATTTCTCCTATTCTGTAATCGAATACTGCATTGAGAATAAAGTACAATCTCAAAAGATTGACACAATATTCTATAATAGATTCAATATAAAAATAGGGTGTTTTGAAAATTGATATTTCTATAATCAAACATAGTT
>NW_021571462.1:0-1782 GCF_001605985.2 Dendrobium catenatum
TGGCTCTGGTCATAACCGGTATTTCGTGGTGCCATTTAGCGGCAAAACCACTCGTTTCAGAGGGCCTAGGGTCATAATCGTTTATCCTGCGATGCCAAAATTGCCGGTTAGAGGACACGTATTACATCCTTACTAGCAGGAGATTATTTGAGAATGTATCATAGTGATATTTTCAAGTTGACATTTAGCTCTTTGTGAGCTGAAGTAGTTTTCAAATTGTTCAACTCGGCAAACTGTTGCGAAGGATGGATGAAGTTTGCTTTAAGCATTGATGAATTATTTCAATTTTAAATATTTTAAACTTTTGGAATTGTAGATTTTTAGGAGCTTTCAATTTTATGGGTATTTGAGTGCATTTGAAATGTTTGGAATGAAACCCCTCCGGTTGAGAATTGAATTTAACGCGACCATCATCAGGGTGTTGGGGTTATTTCCATTCATGGATTGAACCTTGTCAACTCGACCAAGTTATTGACTGAGAATCGGATTCCTCGTAGGCTTTGTGCCTTTATAAGTGAATTATCTTGATTATACGCCTTGAAGGCCTAATATAAATGTATTAAAATGAATATATCGGTCACTCCAATCATATATTTATTTAATGATTCGAACCCTCTCAACTCCTATTGATCCGTATATAAGGATTAGGTTCAAACTTAAATTCACTTATTGACCCGTGCAACATCCATAAATGTCACGTGTGTACCCATAACATGCTCGTCGGGGCCCATGCAGGTGTTTGGAGGGCATTTTGTAATTATTTGTTGAACCTTGTCGACTCCTATTTACCCACTTAGGAGGATCGAGTTCAAATTTATTGATCCGTTCAACATCCTTAGACGTCAAGTGTGTTCCAATAACACTCTCCCCAGGGCCAATGCGGGTGTTTGGGGACATTTTATAATTATTTATTAAACCTTGGCGACTCCTATTTAATTTCTTAGGAGGATCGCGTTCAAATTTATCGATCCGCACAGCACCCCTAGACGTCACGTGTGTGCCAATAACACGCTTTTTGGGGCCTATGCAGGTGTATTATACATTTACCCCTTTTGTGCACCTATGTGTATACAAATTACGGTGCACGTGCAGGAGTATTATAGAAATATTTGTAAATGCCTTCTGTCTGCTAATACGAGTGTTACGAATCCGGTGGCGTGTTGTAGCAGCTTGTGGATTGAGTTATTTGCTGCTTTGTACAAGTAGACTGTCGTGCACTAATTTTTTTTATAGGTGAATTGTAGTGCACCAACGAATCTCCTGATTTAGCATATGGCTAGTTGCATTTGTTGTAGTCCCTTGCATTTTGCTTATGGAAAATATATTGGAAGTATAATGGGTCTTCTACAGAAGTTTGTGGGAGCTCATATCTACCACATTTCTCTTTTGTATTTACCCTGTAGATGAAAAGTCAAGTGCACAAGGGGTCTTTTATGATGATTAATAGATATTTGTATTTGTTGCATATTATCTACCCTTGCTCGTAAACAACTTGTTCTTTACACAACAAATCTACTGCAACGACCAGTGGGTATTTGAATTTGTTATGCATCTTCTATCTTTGTCCGTGGCAGATTAGTGTATTTGCCTACGGCTGAATAGTATTAACTGCATGAAAGCTGCATTCTTCTTGAATTATTCAAAGACGTCATTTCCTTCAGTTCAACACATGTTGAATTCCCCCTGCTTGTAGGAGATAGGTGCATCTTCTTGTGTTGTTCACTGGCATTTGCATTTAGATGGGTATTAGGGTATTTAATGTTTACTGGAAGCTTCATATTT
>NW_021571463.1:0-266 GCF_001605985.2 Dendrobium catenatum
ATTGAAGTTCACTAGTTTAAGGAAACTTTTTTTTTTTTTTGAAAATACAACAATAAAATAATTTTTTTTAAGAATCTTAATTTTGTAATTATGTGGATCAAATAATAGCAAAGCTCTTTAGCAAAAGAAATTAAGATCGAATATTCTCCTAAAAATTTTATTAAAATGGACTTAAAAACATTAAACTTTGTTGCGTCCAAGAATATTCGCGGCGATAGAGAAAATTGATGTTTAGCGTCTTAGCATTGTACGAAGATCCAGCACGC
>NW_021571464.1:0-394 GCF_001605985.2 Dendrobium catenatum
CATGTGCTTCAGCTGCTTAGCCCATAAATAAATAAGAGTACGACCAAGTGTGACTGATTTGAGGAATTTTATTTCATTTATAACTGCTTGGATGTTTGATTATAACTTCTTAGGATAACCAAGAGTCTATTTTTTTTTTTCTTTTTTTGCAATTCTAATGTAATTCATTCATTATATAGAGTTGTGAAGTTTGCAAAATGAGGCATTTTTGTTAAGAATTAGGAGTCCAAAGGGAAAAGAAAGTCCATCTACAGGGAATTTCTTTTTCATTTGGATATCCTTTTGAGGATGAACCACTAGAAGACTGAAGGAAGATGATCCATAGAAAAAATCAAAAGATGAAGAGCAAAGATTAAAAATGCCTCATTTTAAGATTTGCGTCATTCCATAGGGT
>NW_021571465.1:0-244 GCF_001605985.2 Dendrobium catenatum
CAATGGGGGTTCCATTATTGGTTGGTGGAGACTTCAATTTCATTATGGAATAGGCAGAGAAGAAGGGAGGTAAAGCTTTTCATTTTTCCCCAGCTGCAGGTGATATGGCTGATTTCATATTGACTAATGACATTGTTGATCCTGGATTCATTGGTCCTAGTTTTACATGGACTAACAACAAGGATGCTAGGAGTCGTATTTTTTCCTGGTTGGATCGTTTTTTGGTGAGTTCTTCTATTCTTGA
>NW_021571466.1:0-289 GCF_001605985.2 Dendrobium catenatum
AATAGAACCATGGTCCATGCGCAGTGTTTGCTGCTACTTAGAAAACCTTCTTCTATAACTACCACTTTCCACAAGCAAAATGCCAAGGCCTTGATCAATATCCTGACTGGCTGTCATGCATCTTTCTGAAATACCATTAGTTGCATATCTACACAAGCTCTTATGCACTTAGCTGGTTCATATTTATAAGGTGCCAAAATATTTGATAATTGGTAAAGACTAATCGAATGTTAGATTGGTAAAGCCATGGTATTTCCATACTCCAAAATTCAATACTAAATCATAAAGG
>NW_021571467.1:0-555 GCF_001605985.2 Dendrobium catenatum
TAGACAACTTTTAAGATCATGTCCTCCCCATCCAAGTCCAAAGGAATTTCATCCGGTAATTTTGAGTCCTTGCTTATATGAACACAAACCCGAGCGAAAGTAAGACGAGTACGCTTGGCCGTTAAGGAATCAACAGAAACAGGAATACCCACATAACTCGCAATTTTAGAAATTCCAGCCGGAGTCCACAACGCCAGTGGAAGATCCAAAATTTTAATCCAAATCGGGATTAGAGCAGATTCATCCCTTATGGGTTTGAATTTTGGATTCCATTTTTGTAAAATAAAAGCCTTACCAAGTAGGAACCACGGACCACCAGAGAAAACCATCTCCATATCTTCCGGCGTTGTGAATTTAAGAAGGAAGAAGCCATCCGCCAAGGAGAGTAAGGAAAAGGAACCTTTGAGCTTCCAAACCTTGTTCATGGCCCCCAGCAGCCGCTCATAGTACGGACGAGGCCCGATAGAGTACCCCACAAGAGAATGGGTCCAAATGTTCTTGCCCGCAGCAAGCTCATCAGCAGAGATGGAGAGTTTCTTTGTAGGAGAAACAAAA
>NW_021571468.1:0-228 GCF_001605985.2 Dendrobium catenatum
GGTACGTCACTGCTGTTCTGGTACGGATACTGCTGAAGGCCCCATACACGCTCTTGTAGCGTGGTGGGATGAAAATTTGTACGGCCGCGGTGTCTACGGACACCTACCATACACGCTCTAGTAGCGTGGTGGGAAGGCCCAGCTCCCCAATTTTCCCCCAAACGGGGGATATGCAGGGGTGCTGCCGAAATTTTCACTGAAATCTACAAAGACTTGAACAATTTGAAA
>NW_021571469.1:0-337 GCF_001605985.2 Dendrobium catenatum
AGAATGAGAATTTTGTGGGTTCTAAGTAATATATATTAAAAAAAAAAATGGAATTTTTCGGAGCCCACAGATTTCTGGCGACTCCGCTGGGGATGGTTTCTCTTTCCATCTTTGGCTAGTTTATATAAATCGTAATAGCAATAAAAAAAAAGAAGTGAAATGAAATTTTTTTTTTAAATAAAGTTATTAAATTCAGCGTTTAAAAATATGCAATCAAATAAAATTTTCTGTATATATTTTTATTCTGTTTAGTCTCTGCACTTTGAAAGTGTAGGGTAATGTATCAACTCTGCATACTCCCCTTTCCTTTCAATTGTGCAGAATGGAACTACAGAAT
>NW_021571470.1:0-355 GCF_001605985.2 Dendrobium catenatum
CTAGAAAATTGAATGGCATTACTATTCCACTTCTTTTTTCTGAATGGACTCTATATGATAGGGATCTTGCACAACTTAATGAAAAATGTCTGAACTATTTTTTTTATGCTTTAAAATCTGAATCTTTAAAATTGGCCCCGAACGATCCATTATTGGACTATCGGCCGGGCCGATCCACTGTTCGTCCTGGACGATACACGTGGCAGTGATTTAAAAGGTTTTAACTTCGACCGGTACGATCAATTATTGTGCATCGTCCTGAACGATACACCTAATCGGCCCGGACGATCTGCTTTTTCAACGGTCACCCGGATTGACTCCTCGAGCCGATCTCCTGTGTCTAATCGGCCTGGCC
>NW_021571471.1:0-214 GCF_001605985.2 Dendrobium catenatum
GTGGAGTGGCACTTGCGGAGAGACGAAAGAGGTTAGGAGCCCGAGAAGAAAGGTTGGAAAGAGCCCGCAGGATTTCTGAAGGGGATGAGAAAGAAGGGTGGAAAGAGCCCACAAGATTTCCTAAGCAAACCTGCAGGTTATAGCTTTTCCAAAAATAACATATCATTCAACTTTTTTAAAACATTACAAATCCTCCCATATTTATAGGTGTGAA
>NW_021571472.1:0-1339 GCF_001605985.2 Dendrobium catenatum
AGCTAGTGCGGATCCAAAATCCATTTCTGCAAACAAATCAGTGCAACTTATCAAGAGTGTCACAAAATGGTAACTTTTTGCTCTTATTTGAATTTTATTGTTCAATTCTTTTGGTCTCAGATTCCTGGCGAATTACGTTAAAGAAAATCTTAGTCATAAGAGGATGAGCTGTTTGTTTAAATACATAAGCGTCTTTAGGAATATCACAAAATTCTTATGAATTTACATATCTAACATAACTTCTTTATATTTCCCCAATGCCATTTTAATGACGGCAAATTATATTCATGAAAATGTGTGTTTTACTTTAAATAAGTTAATATTAAGGGTATTTTTGTATGATTTGAATGTTATGCACCTAAATATAAAGATTTAGGTGCTACAAATATAAATAAATTAGAATTTTATGTTATGCATGGAAACCCCCCTTGATTAATTTGTAGGCATGCAGATTTCAAATTTCCAATATATGTGGTTCCTTTTACGTGGTTGTTTAATAACTTTTTGCTAGTGTCAGTAATCTACCTAGATTTGGCTTTGTTGGTTAAGAGCTAAAGCATACATATGCAATTGCTATACTAAGGTTTCATTTGGGACAGCTTTCTTCCTGCTTTTCAAAATAGCTTTCTAGTACAAATTTTTTTGAAGAAATTAATAAGAAAGTTGTTGGGACGGCTTTCTTTCTGCTTCTTAAAGCAGCTTTGTAGTACAAAAATTAAAAATTTTGCATTAGAAAGCTACTTTAAGCAGCCGTAAGAAAGCCGTCCCAAACGAAGCCAAAATCTATACTTTTTTTTTTCTCTTTTTGGCAGCTACATGAGAAATTTTGATAACCCGTCCTATTTTAGTTTACAAATAAAACTTGATGTTAAAGTAATGAAGTAAGTCACAGCTAATATAAACAACTTTCTTTCAACTGATCAAATAGTTTTAATATTTCATTGTTGCTTTTTAACTGAACAGGTTTACGAAGGATGGGATCCTTGTCGAGGGCCTATTTTGGAGGGATGTGGAGAGACTGATGGATGACTACAATGGAGAGAGGAAGAACAAGTGAGTTGAATCCTAAAACTAGACTTCAAAAACGGCCGGTTTTTCTGGGTTCCGATTGCTGGGGCTGATTTAGTACAAATGCTTTGATTTTGAGAACCAAATATATAACAATCCCTCTACATTCAAAAACTGGAAATTAGAATCTTGCAGGGGCTTTCTTCTGAGTTATGTGGCGTCAGAATAGTAAACTTTCTTCATTTATGAGTTCTGTTTACTCTTTTCTTCATTTACCCTTTCTTTTAATTTGTGACCTAGCTTTATACCAATTTATAACAGTTTGTTCTGA
>NW_021571473.1:0-227 GCF_001605985.2 Dendrobium catenatum
GAAAATGGCAAAAAGTCCATCCCTATCTAATTTAGGTTTCGTTTGGAACAGTTTTCTTTCTGCTTCTTAAATCAGTTTTTTAGTACCAAAATTTTAATTTTTATGCGAGAAAGCTATTATAAGAAGCAGTAAAAAAACTATCTCAAATGAAGCCTTAATTTCTTCAACATTGGCTCTCTCTTGTGAAATGTTAAGTATGAATAGTTTTATCCCTCACTCCATCTTCA
>NW_021571474.1:0-773 GCF_001605985.2 Dendrobium catenatum
CCTGGCTTCCAACCGCCATTATGCTTCCATCCGGCCGTTAATCAACTCCAAACTTTAACCCAACCTCCATCAGACCACCGCCCAACTGCCGACCGCCGTCGAACTTTAGCACAACCATCGTTGCACCTCCTCCCAGTCACCGACCGTCGTCAGACTTCAGCCTGACTATGCTCGGACCACCACCCAACCATCGATCATCGTCGGACCTCCACTCGAACACTAGACTTCATCCCGATAGTCGTCAAACCAATGCTCAGATGCTGACCATTGTCGGACTTTGACCGGGGCAGTGACTGTAGCCAGACTTCAACCCGATTGTCGTCAGACCACTGCCCGACTGCCGATGGTCGTCGAATTTCCACGTGGCTGCGGACCCCGCCAGACTTAAGCCCAACCGCCATCGGACCATCATCGAACTTCAACTTGACTGTAGTTAGACCACGGTTCGACCGCCATCCGCCATCGAACTTCTGTCTAATTACCGTCGGACCACCTTCTGGAAGCAAATCGCCATAGGACTTCCACCCGGCCGCTGACAACCGTCAAACTTTAGTCCAACCATCGTAGGACTAACGCCCAGCCTCCGACCGCCGCTAAAATTTAGTTTGACCATTCAGACCACCACCTGAATGCAGACCACCACCATACTTCCACCCAGCCACTGACCATAGCCAAACTTTAGCCTGACCGCCGTCGAACCACCGCCTGGCCGCCGACCACCACCGGACTTCAGCCTGATCGACGCCGCCAAATTTCCTCTAGACCGTCGACCT
>NW_021571475.1:0-1044 GCF_001605985.2 Dendrobium catenatum
AAAACAACATGAAAAAAAAAAAAACTTTTCTAACTTCTCATCGTCGTCATTTAAGGAGGAAGCCGAAGTAAGAATCTACTTTCAATACTTCCAGCTTATGTTCATGAAAAAAAAAATCCACATCAATATTTCCAGCTTTGGACGTTCGGACATTAAGGCATTTGTTTCCGGAACGCAGGAAGAATCTCCTTTTCATGAAAAAAACCAACGCCAATATTTTGAGCTTCCGACGCGAGAACCTGGGAGGGAATTCAAGGGGATTGTTTGGTCTCAAATCTAATTATCCTATACTTGCTTGGCGACGCCGCACAGAAGCTAGCATCATCGGTTGAAATGGAGAAGTTGGCGACGACGGACTGATGCTGGCAATGAGAGAACCTGGCGACGATGCTGGCATGGCGACGGACGTTACCATGACTGACCTACTGAGCTCGAATTATCACTCGAGCAGCTCGACGAGCTTTTTTTTCCCTCTCTTGAGTTGAGCTCGAGCTCAACTTTTGAGCTCAACTCGCGTTTGAGCTCGAGCTCGGTATTTGACACCCAAGCTCGACTCGAATACCGCCTGACTCAAGCTCGACTCTACTCGTTTGCACCCCTACCACCTGCTGCTACCCTCAAAAGGGCGTTTGACGGCATGACTAATCCTCAGCTGACCTAGAAGAGGCACCCACCCCATAAACCTCCTGGCCTGCGCTTGATTGTGCCCCATTTAAGAGGCACTGCCACTCGAGAGGAATCAAGCACGGGTTGGGGGTTTCCCAATCGTACTTACCCACAAACCAAGCTAAGCAACGGTGGGTTATATAATGCCCATAATCTAAATTAGAAGAATTATTCATTTATCATTTAAATAAATAAAAATCAAAGCTATCTAATATCATTTATCAATAATAAACATTAAAGCAGATTCTATAATTTTAAAACATCAATGTACACTGTATTCATTCCCAAAAATCATATACACTACTTAGGATCTACACAATTAGGGGTGTCAATTCGTGTCATCAGGTCGTGTTCAAGTCAGACCAGACTTTGACCCGA
>NW_021571476.1:0-332 GCF_001605985.2 Dendrobium catenatum
TAAACATATGATCTAGGCATGTATAGAAATCATGGGGAATGTTTGGATCAACTTATAATGTGCTTTTGAAAAAGCTATTTAACCATAAGCATTGTGACCTATTCTAAGAGATTTTGAGAGATCTAACCGTCCGATTTTTGCGTTCTTGGGCTCGTTGGATTCGTTGAAACTGCAGAAATATTTCTCCTTTTGACGTCGAACCCTGGTTCTCCTCGGATCGAGCGGAAATCAGCCCGGAAGGGACGTGGGGCTTGGTTTCGCCGGAGTTCTCGCCGCCGGCGACTCGAGCTAGTCAGATCTTGGTTGGGGAAGATGGGAAAACTCTCCAAGAG
>NW_021571477.1:0-207 GCF_001605985.2 Dendrobium catenatum
GACGGGCTTTCCTTTAAACCATAGATCATCGATATAACGATTGGGAGTCATAAGGAGTTTTATATGCCGACGGGCGGCCGACGGGCAAAAAGAGTGACGACTCTTATTGATTGAAACCAACGTATGGATATCTACAACAGCAATATGGATTCTACAACAGCACTATGGATTTCTACAACAACACTATTGATCATAGCTAGTGTTTGT
>NW_021571478.1:0-281 GCF_001605985.2 Dendrobium catenatum
AGGTCTGGTTTTGACCGAACCACTATAAATCTCGTGTTTTTATTTTTTCACTGCTTTTTATTTTTGTGTTTTTTCTTTTAAACAACTATAGTTAAAAAATCTATTTCTATAAAACTCATTAAAGTTTATTTTTTTTGTTTAAAAAAGTAAAAAGAGGGATTAATTTTTAATTACCAATTCACCCCCCTCTTGGTTGTTGCAACCCATGACCTCGAGCTTGAGATTTTGATGATGCCAAAAAATAAGTGTTTTAGAACAACTTTTCATTGAATATTATTTTA
>NW_021571479.1:0-1088 GCF_001605985.2 Dendrobium catenatum
CAAATCCCTGATGGACGTAAACAACTGTGGTAATCAATTTGGTTCATCCTGGGACGAACAAGTTTCGTCCTGGATCATTTTATACAGAGAGTTTCATCCAGAGACGAAGGTTTAATTTCATCCTGTATAATTTTAAACAGAGAGTTTTGTCCAGAGATGAACCATGCATTTTGTCTGGACGAACAGTACAACGTGAGAATCCTGAGGCGTTCGTCCTGGGACGAATATTAAATTCGTCCTGGACGATTACGACTTAGAAAAATTTTCTCACTACCTGTTCGATCCATTGCTCTTCCAAGGGGTTAATTGACATGATCGTCCCGTACGAACTAGGTTCGTCCAGTACGATCAGTTCACAAAAGTTATTCCCCCATATGTGTGTGTTATGAATATTCACTCAATTACAATCACTCCCTCTCAATTCAAAAATATTTTTAAAGCTTTTAATTTACAAATGATTGGATGCTGAATTTGATTAGAAGTCTTCATAGTTTGGAGTTGATTTTCCTGAAATATTAGTACACACTAGAGCAAAAACAAATCTTCCAAAAAGTGTTAGGAGATATCTATACATAAAATAATAATATTTGTAATCATCAAAATAATATAAGTTGCAAGAATGTAAAACATGCAAATAGCAACTCTCTTAACAATCTCCCCCTTTTTGATAATGGTAAAATAATTATTGTTTGTAGGATTTTAAATTCTAAGAATCTCATAAACTCCCCTTGAATTGATGAATACATGAAAAATATGGAGGCATAAATTCAAAATTTTTTTTATTTTTCAAAAAAATTTATACAAAACAAACAAAAGAAACATATAAAACAAACAAAAGAAACATACAAAACAAACAAACAATTTCTCCCCCTTTTGACAACAGCAAAAAGAGAAGAAGAAAAAAAAGTCTTGAAATGTAAGAAGTATAAAATTCATTTGATAATTTAATCTTAAAAGTGATTGAAATAAGGTATGCAAATAAAATTAAAACATTAGAGAAATCATAGAATTTCATATAATTTAAGAACTGTTATAACATAGATAATGTAAAGAATTTATCAAAGGCATGAGTCAATTTAAACACTAAG
>NW_021571480.1:0-593 GCF_001605985.2 Dendrobium catenatum
CATGCAAAGAGGTGACTATTTGAGTGAATCTTGTGTATATTTCAGAAATTGATTCATTAGGTTTCATGTGAAATAGTTCATAGTCATGCAACAAGATATTAAGTCTAGATTGTTTAACCTCATTAGTCCCCTCATATGTTATACACAGTCTGTCCCATATGTCCTTTCCACTTTTACAAGTGGAAACCCGCATGTAGTCTTCAGATTTTAAAGCATAAAAGAAACTATTTTAACATTTAGCATTTAGTTATGCTAAGTCACGTTCTTCTACAGTACAGTCTGTAAAAGGTGTTTCAACCCTAACTCCATCATCAACTAATCTAGTTGGTTTAGTATATCCTTCCTAGACTAAGATCCACATACGATAATCAAGTGATTGTAAGAAGTAGACATGCGTATTTTCTAAAAATCAAAAGGTATATTGTCAAACAGTGGAGGTCTAGTAATAAAGTAACCCTCAGGTGTGCTTTGATTTCCAAATGTAGCCATCTACCTTAATCAAAAAGTAGTTTAAACTTATGATTTTGAAATAAAGCTCTGATACCACTTATTAAAACTCGTTCACTATGAATTAGGTTGTTAAACCTAAGTTT
>NW_021571481.1:0-200 GCF_001605985.2 Dendrobium catenatum
GCTTTCCAATGATATGCAAATCGCATGATTCTGACTAAAATGGGGGTTCAGCCTCAAATAATGAGCTCTCCTACAAAATTTTAATTCTCGTGTATTGGTTCATTTTTGTCTTGTTATCGTGTAGTGAGTTTAGTGATGCAATGTCCATCTTGGGTAGTTGTAGTGTTTCAGATACGTTGGCGTAGTCCGTCTTGCTAAAA
>NW_021571482.1:0-382 GCF_001605985.2 Dendrobium catenatum
AATAAGAAGCATTTGGAATTAATTGATGAACATAATGAATTAAAAGTTTCACACACCTCACTTGATTCATATTTTAAGAAATCTAAAGACATTGAGAAAAATATGAAGATTAATAATGATACCTTAAAAAAAAACTAACTTGAGGATTCAAAATGACTTGGATACATGAAAGAAATCTAGGATGACACCAACTCCTAATCAAAATCCAGAACCTAGGAAGAGGCATTATAATTCAAACCATTTAAGAAAATCTTTTTCTGGAATTAGATGTTTTTTTTGTGGCATGCTAGGACACATCTCACACACTTGCACCATTCACCATAGTTTACATTGGGTGTGGAGACATAAGGTGCATGATTCACAGCATACCATACCTGCATTG
>NW_021571483.1:0-205 GCF_001605985.2 Dendrobium catenatum
AATTACTAGTACTAAAATCATAATAGTGAAATTGACAAAAATTCGGGTGTGATTGAATTTTAATAAGAAGGAAAATTTTTAATTATTAAATTTATTTTGAAATGTATATTACATATAATTAATCAATCAATTGTTTTGTTATATTTATTTTAAAATAAATTAATGATTTGAAATTTTAGTCATAATTAAATTTAAGTTACATTAA
>NW_021571484.1:0-258 GCF_001605985.2 Dendrobium catenatum
CCTTTCCAAAATATTTCATCAGCTCCGTATTATTCCAATGGCAATTAAGAATAAAATTTTCCATCTTAGGGAATTCACCTTCGACTGTAGCAATGAAAGTCGGCCATAATTCCAATCTTATACCCAATATCCAGCAATATTTAAGAGTTCTGATAGTATTTCCTGTCGC
This sequence comes from Dendrobium catenatum, assembly GCF_001605985.2. Classification (NCBI taxonomy): domain Eukaryota; kingdom Viridiplantae; phylum Streptophyta; class Magnoliopsida; order Asparagales; family Orchidaceae; genus Dendrobium; species Dendrobium catenatum. The sequence continues at coordinate 170 of NW_021571484.1, forward strand.
CACCTTGTATCTGATAATTGGGTTTAATGCTTTAGCACCGCTGATCAGAATTTTCCAAGAAGGGGAATTGAATCTTTTAATTTCACCAT
>NW_021571485.1:0-269 GCF_001605985.2 Dendrobium catenatum
TGACACTACGACAGATTCAATAATGACGACGTACGATGCTACAGTAGGGAAATCATCTCAATCAATAAAGCACTTTCCAGTAAATTTTATCTAACAGCAGGGAAAATCCATCGAACAATCGAATCAACTCAATAAATCAACCTAGCAATTAAAAACAAATCTATACAATGAAATCAAATCAATATGATCAGCTCCATAAAGAAATCTATTCTACTATAAATCAAATCCATATGGCCATAATCCATTCAATCAATCGAGAACCGGTACGA
>NW_021571486.1:0-218 GCF_001605985.2 Dendrobium catenatum
AAGTAATACTTGTCTGTACGGACATGAAATTGATTTTTTAATCTACATCCAGTCATATATTTAATTTAAATTTCGAGGGATTAAATTTTGCAAGGAAATTAATTTGTAGAGCAAAGAAATTAAAAATTCAATTATACAGCTCAATTATTAATGATTTCTCTAAAAACATAAATATTTCAAGAAGAGAAATTTCAATGCATGTCAAAACTACATTTCAT
>NW_021571487.1:0-346 GCF_001605985.2 Dendrobium catenatum
TCGCGTCGTTAAAAGCCAGCGAAGAAGAGGCCTTCGGGCTGCTCTCGCGATCTCGCGATCCTCTCCCCCGCTCCAATTTCCCGAATTCCCTTCCTCTCCCGATCTCCCCTCTCCCCGTCGCCTCCTCCGACTGCCCGTGCCGACTCCAAGCCGAGAGAGAGAGAGAGAGAGAGAGGAAGAGAGAAGCCAGCTTACCCGTTCGATCCCTCGCCTCCTCTGCACGGCTCTGCTCCTCCGACAGGCTTGCCCTGTCTGTCGGATCGGAAGTTTGGCATTTTGATCGGAAGCATCAACAGGATTTCGCTGGAGGTGAAGGTGACTTTCTCCCCTTTGTGCGTTTCTTCAG
>NW_021571488.1:0-456 GCF_001605985.2 Dendrobium catenatum
CGAGGATCGAAGGAATTTTTCTTCAACAAGTCCGCCAGAGCACAAAGCAAAGGACCGATGAAAATTATCCCAAAGTTCACACAAAGCCTTAGGCTGAACTAAAAGGATTCTTCATCAATAAGTCCGTTATGCACAAAGCACTGGACCAATGACTTTTCGCCATCGAGCTAAAACAAACCTAAGGGTTTAGGTCATCGGCATCTACTCCTTCATCAAGCCCGCCAAAACTAAAAGCATAGGGCCGAAGGTACAAAAATCACCTGACAAATCAATAAAGACAAATCAGAAAATTCTCCATCATTGTCCGCATCACAAAGCATAGGACAAAAGAAATCAATATCTCAACCATCTATTGATACATCGAAAAGATCTATGGAGAAAGAAAATCTTAGTGTGACATCAAAACAAATTTTGGAGATCCACTAAAAGAAGATCTTAGTGTGACATCCAACTAAA
>NW_021571489.1:0-217 GCF_001605985.2 Dendrobium catenatum
ATCCTTTCACACTCTCCTAGTGTGGGCAGAGGACCCATAGACTGTTCACACTCTCCAAGTGTGGGCAGAAAACCCTTCAACTATTCACACTCTCCAAGTGTCAACAGAGAATTGGATCTCCTTGATAGATCTTCTTACAAGAAATCCAGAAGGAAGAGAGAAAAGAGTAAAGTATACAAAAACCACAAGTAGAGACTCTTACTTTTGAGTATCAAGT
>NW_021571490.1:0-200 GCF_001605985.2 Dendrobium catenatum
TGAAATTTGGCCTGATCGTCCAGGCCGATCTCAGGATCGTCCTGGCCGATTAGTTCAAATCAGAGGTAAATAGTCCTGAGCATAGCCCTGGGAACCGTCCTGGCTGATTGAAATTTGGCTAGATCGTCCAGGACGATCGCCGATAGGATCGTATCAATCATCCTTAAGGCATAATTTGGTAATTTCATCCAGGCCGATCC
>NW_021571491.1:0-232 GCF_001605985.2 Dendrobium catenatum
GGCATTTAAGTAGTAATTAAGTGGGGATTGGAGAGAGGCAAGAGGAGGAGGTGGCCGGCCCATGGGGAGTTGAGAGAGCACTCAGATCCATGACGTAGCCTCTCTAGAGAAAATCATGGAATTATCAAATCTGTCATTTAATTCTCAGGTTTGCTGTTACAGGAGGATTTTCTTAATAATTTGCTTCTAGAAACATTGGAATTATTCCATTAATTGAGAAGGAATAAAACAG
>NW_021571492.1:0-250 GCF_001605985.2 Dendrobium catenatum
GTACACCAATTTCTTGAACTACTGCAACGGACAAAAATGGACGGGAGTCGCCCAAAAATCACTTTTCCTTATTTTTCCTTCGTTTTTCTCTCTCTTCAAAATATCTCATTTTCTATATATATCCAGACTGATCGTCCCGGACGATCGCAACTTCGTCCCGGACGATCGCAACTTCGTCCCGGGACGATTTGGCTCTGGACGAATTTCGTCCATACGAGATTAATTACCGTCCCTGGACGACTTGGCTCTG
>NW_021571493.1:0-311 GCF_001605985.2 Dendrobium catenatum
ACACACAAACAAAGCATGCGGAGGCCGGGGACGAATTTTCGGAGCCCACAGTTATATTTTGATACTATAATTTTCTGAGCTTGATTATGTCCTATTTCTTAATTCCTTTTTCTTCTATGTTTGTGAAATTTTGGTTTCTGTTCATAGTTAAATGGGATGATGCCTCTCAACTGGTTGTTTTTGGCTGATTAAGTCATGCGGGTTGGGGGTGATGTTTTTCCTTGGTCAGTTTGTTTGAGTTTATTTTTGGTGGTTCCTTTTTCTGTTCTGCCATGGACTGTTTTTTAGTGTCTTTATCTCGCAATTTACAA
>NW_021571494.1:0-923 GCF_001605985.2 Dendrobium catenatum
CAATATAAATTGAGTAGTGTCTCTAGTCATATGCTTTGAGCAACCGCTGTCCAGGTACCAAATTCTCTCACCAGGCCTTATATGAGATCCTTCCTCTTCTTGATCGCACTGATCAAGATTATAGGCCATTAAGCATAAGTTGGTGACTTCCTCCTCCTTTTCTATTTTTGATGAATCTGAAGTCGAGTCCGCCCAAAAAACTCTTTGGAATCTTTCCCTTCTTCACATTTGGTTTCTCCTCTGTCTTCTCCTTATTAAGACTGGATTTTATGTTTGGGTAGTCTAATTTTATATGTCCAAGTTTTATGCATTTATAGCAAGTCACATAATTTGAAATCTTAACATTCTTATTAAATTTACCTCTATTCCACTGTTGGCATCTCCTCTACTTCCTCTTTAAAAAACTTTTAAATTATCTAGCCATTAAAGCAATGTCATCTTCATTCTTAGATTGTGATAGATCACTCTCTAACTCCTCTATATTCAGTGCAATGTTCTTCTCCTTTCGTTGTTCATATGCATCAATCTTTCTTTGACTCACTACATGCTCATAAGTAATTAGTGATCTAAGAGGATTGTCAATAGAGTAAATATTTAAGTCTTTCGTCTCTGTAATAGCAGTTATTTTTACATCATAAGAAGTAGATAAATAACAAAGAATTTTATCAACCATTTTAACGTTCGTTAATTTCATACACAATGCATACAATGAAGTGATTATCTAAGTGAATCTTGTGTACATGTCAAAAATAAATTCATTTAATTTCATACAAAATAATTTATAATCATGTAACAAGATATTTAATCTATATTATTTTACTTCATTATTTCCTTCCTAAGTAATACAAAGTCTATCCCATATGTCATTTTCACTTTTGCAAGTGAAAACCCACATGTAGTCTTCTAACTTAAGTATACAAAAG
>NW_021571495.1:0-271 GCF_001605985.2 Dendrobium catenatum
GAGCCTTTAAACTCACTTGAATCTCTAGCCAATGGTCCCCTTCATATAGAAAGTAGGCCTATTTATATAGATTTTTGAAAGTTGTATGCCCTATAAATATTGAGAAAATTTGGAGCACTTTATCGGACAACCTATATTGATTATCTTCATTATCGAGTGTTTCTTCAGTATTTAAGTGCCTTAATAATATCAAAATTAGGTGATCTTGAGATCATTGTATTCGTCTTGTTGAGTTGCTCAATTCAACTATAAGCATGTCAAATTTGAGATC
>NW_021571496.1:0-1164 GCF_001605985.2 Dendrobium catenatum
ATATAAAGGATACATATAAAACTGTGTAGAACCTACTTATGTACCTATAACTTGTAATAGGCTCTTTATCTTGTATTTATATCTAATGTACTCTACAAGACTTCAGTGAAGTCATTCTCTAATCAAGATATCATTTTTCTCTGTTCACATGGTATCAGAGACACTTTCCTCCCCTTCTCATCTCTGAGCTATTCGTTCTCGATTCTTTCATTCGTCCTTCTTTTTCGTCTGAATGGAGGGATCTTCTACATCTCAGATTACGAATCATCCTAATTCCGAGAAGGATGCTAGCGTCAACATCCCAACTGCTCTCAAATTCGTCATTTCCAACATCAAGATCATAGTTCATACACCTCTCTCCGTCGACAACCATTCGACATGGAGATCTCAAATCTTGAAACTTCTAAGTGCCAACGGATTTGCTTCCTTTCTTCTCCCGAAGGCGTCAATTCCTAATCGCTACATCGATCATCAAGACGGCAGCAAAGAACGCAATCCCAAATATCAAGAATGGGTTCTTATTAATCAAAATCTCGCGGCCGCACTGTGCTTCACGCTTTCACCGACGATTTTTCCCTCCATTATTAATCTTGAATCAACCTCCAACATCTGGGTTACCATCGAACGTCGACTTCAATCTTCTTGGGCCAAACTCTTATCTCCTGGACGGTTAAGAAACAACATAAGGTTGCCCGGTCTTCAACTGAAGCTGAGTACAGGACCATCGCATTGGCTCTTATCGATATCATATGGTTGAGAAGACTCCTGCTAGACTTCAATATCCAACTTCACTCTCCCACAAAGTCTACATTGCGACAATATGTCAGTTATAACACTGGCTAATAATCCAGTCTTCCACGCACGCACAAAGCACATTGAAATAGATTATCACTTTATTCGCGATCACATTCAGCTGCAAACTGTAAAAATCTACCATGTCTCTACCAAAGATCAAATCGCTGATGTTTTTACAAAACCGATCTCAACCAACCGCTATCAACTGCTTCGAGACAAGCTTACTGTCATTAATATATACTCCATCAACTTGTGAGGGCGTAATAAAGGATACTGTAAAATTGTGTAGAACCTACTTATGTACATGTAACTTGTATTAGGCTCTTTATCTTTTATTTATATCTAATGTACTCTACAAGACTTTGGTGA
>NW_021571497.1:0-282 GCF_001605985.2 Dendrobium catenatum
ATATAATGAAAAACAACTTTCAATTCAAATTGAAGAAATTGGGTAGCAATTAACAAAGTATAGTTTTTAGAGAAACTTTCAAACTCAATATCACATCCCTTAAATATGATATTGATTTTCATACAAGAAAGCTTGGTGGTGTTGTGAGTAGGCTATCACTTATGTGAGAGCATCCCCCAAAGCATCAATTCGAAAGTCACCATCTTATTTAATTATGCTACGTGAGAAAATTCTCAAGATAAATGTTGATCTTCAACATGATAGTAAATGATGTATTATGTA
>NW_021571498.1:0-223 GCF_001605985.2 Dendrobium catenatum
CCCTAAACTTAGTGACATTTTTAACAATATGTTTAACTTTTACTGAGTTTAGAGCTCATTAGGTTAGAAAATTATTCTTTTCAAAATTCAGCCCATTTAAGGACTCAAAAAATTTTAAAAATTACAATAAATCAAAATTTAATCCAAAAAATAAAATAATATCTCAAATTGACCATAATATAGTTTTCTACCTAAAATAAATAAAAGTCCCTTGACTGGACCT
>NW_021571499.1:0-822 GCF_001605985.2 Dendrobium catenatum
TTTTAGACATCGTAGAAAAATACAGTCGAAATAAAACTCCGTCGAATTCAAAATACCTGGACAAAAATCTCCAGAAAATAACCAAAATGTGCACACCCGGCACGTCAACAACATACGAAAAATTACGCGGTAAAAACTGAACCAATCGAAAAATACGGACGAAAGTCGCTAACAAAAATGAAATCCGGACAGAAAAGTCGTTCAAACTTCACCGTTCTGAAAATTGAGAATGGCGGAATGTGCCTTACCTTGCGTACAGCAATATCTTGAACAGTCTCGTCAAACGAAAACGGACCGGCGTCGCCCGAAAATCAGCTTTTCCAAATTTGCCATCGACCTTCTCTCTCCTCGGCTGATATTTGAGACATTTTATGATTTTCTCTCTCTTTAAAATGACTTGATTTCAGCTTTAAAGTGCTCTGATTGGCCCGGTCGATCGCACGATCGTCCTGAACGATCTGAACAAATCCATATCGGCCTGGGACGATTTCTCAGGACGATAATTAATTTCCAGGACAATTTGCTCTATGATTTTTTCCATCCACTGATCGTCCCGGGACGATCCCAGATCGGCCCGGACGATCCCTAAAGGAAATCATTCCTGGAACTTCTGTACATAATCTGGAACATAAATTGCACTGATCGTCCCGGGACGATCCAGATCGGCCCGGACGATCCTGGAGTAGATTTTTGATATTACATATTTTGCTAAGCTTTTCAATGAAAATTGTGAGAATATGATTGGCTTTAGTGGCTTTAGCACTCTAGATGAAAATATAGATTTATATTTTTATCAACGTATAAGTAAAATTGAAGTTGAAA
>NW_021571500.1:0-565 GCF_001605985.2 Dendrobium catenatum
ACTACTCTAAAAAATCACAATTCCACTAAAATAAATCTTATTTACTTGAGACTTTGGATATTACAAATCAATATTGTGAGTTTTATAATCATGCAATTTAACTTTTATTTATTTTACATAACTTATTGAGACTCATAACTCACCAGCTATTTTATATTTGTTGTTGTTACTGTTGGATCTTTATATCAATATATAAAATGCGGAAATAAAAAATCAGGATTTTTAAAAAATTAAATTGAGACATTCTCCATATTAATTTTCTTAATAAATAATTTTATAATATGAAATGAAGAAAACTTACTGAATTGTTGATTGAGATTGTAGATCTTCTTCGTCGAAATGTTGATTGAGACCGTAAGTCTTCTTCTTCTAATCACCCCACTAAATATAATTTAATGAGTGGGCACAATAATTCAATTATTGATGAACACTTTTCCTTTTGAATCTAATTTATGTTCTAAACACAATTTAATCATTCAAAAAGAAGAAATTATGAGACCAATATTCTTCTCATATATATTCTTCCATCTCTCATGAAGGAATCATCTATCATCATCATTTTCAT
>NW_021571501.1:0-298 GCF_001605985.2 Dendrobium catenatum
AGAGTTATTAGAATATTTAAATACTAAAAAAAAATTCATCCATCAAGTTTCTTTCATTTTATCAAAATAAATATCTACACTACAGCATATTATTACAGGCAAGAGCTACAAAATTGAAAATTAAACTAGTCATCACTGTATAAAAAATTAAAATAGTAAAATACCTATGACCTCATATTTGATCCTGAATTGCTAGTCCATAATCTTTTTCCTCTTCCCAGATTCTAAAAATCAAAAGTAAAATTATAGTGAGCTATAACAACTCAACAAGCCACACAAACCAATCTAAATTTTTAAA
>NW_021571502.1:0-347 GCF_001605985.2 Dendrobium catenatum
GGTTGATTGTCATTTTCTGAATGAGAATCTGAATCCGCAAATTCTATCACGACGAGACTCCCTTGAAAGTTAATTTCAGGGGTATCACCATCTGATAAGACATCAAATTCATCTTCTCCTTGAAGGGTCAAATCAGGAGGGCTGAGTTTTTGAACTTCTTGATTGTCCTCAGCTGGCTCTGGGTTATTTTCAACGGAAGAGTCATTTAAAATCTCATTCTCAACACTAATCATCAAAATATTTGCAGAAAGATCTTTCTTTTTATTTAATTTTTGACCCTCTGCCTTTGATGGGGCAAAGTAAAAGTCAGATAACTTTAGTGGGGCTAGTGGTTTTGAGCCACCATC
>NW_021571503.1:0-303 GCF_001605985.2 Dendrobium catenatum
CTAGATGTTTTTTTTTTTTAGAAATGGTTGTTGGGGGAAAATTATATGTCATAATGTAGATTCGGTGTTCTCCTACTTTATAATTGAATAATGCATTGAGAATGAAGTCCAATCTCAAGAGACTGACACAAAATTATACAATTAATTCAATATCAAAATAGGGTTTTAGAAAATGATATTTCTATGATCAAACACAATTCTAAGAAGAACATATCATTTCGAAAGATGAACATGCAATTCTAGGCCAAATTTTAAGAATGAACTCACTATTTTTTAAAATTAGCATAAGAAGCGTACTAAAAA
>NW_021571504.1:0-304 GCF_001605985.2 Dendrobium catenatum
ACCATCAAAATACAAAAGTCAACATTTTGGTCAACTCAAGGTCAAAACCGGGTTAAAACTTCTAAAAATCATAACTTTTGATAGAAAACTTCAAATTGAGTGTGACACCTGTCTAACAACTCATAATTAGGTCTAGTATTTATTAAAAATCTAAAACCCTTAAGATTAACCCTAATTTTGAAAGTCAATTTTTGACCCCTTAGTTAACATATCCGGATAATCTCTTAAAACCCATTAACCCTTTCAAATTCCAGAATTTTCTTAATAGGATAATAAAGTTCTCAACTAATCCATTAAAATCAGT
>NW_021571505.1:0-286 GCF_001605985.2 Dendrobium catenatum
TAAACTCCCGTTGAATTGATGAATACATGAAAATAAGCAGGCATTTTGAACCAAAAAACAAAATTAAAAAACAAAAAAAAAATTTAACAAAATATCAAAGTCAAACACAAAATCAAAATGCAAACAAAAAACAATTAAAACAAAACAAAACATACAAACACAATAATGACAAAACATACAAACACAGTAATTTCTCCCCCTTTTTTACAACAACAAAAAATGAAGAAGAAATAGACAAAAAATATAAGTAATTATATGAAATTCATTTGAAAATTTAATCTAAATG
>NW_021571506.1:0-270 GCF_001605985.2 Dendrobium catenatum
TTTTAATATTTATAAATTCATAACTATTATATTTATGATAACATTTTAATTTCAGTTTATTCATATAATTATTTATTCATTAATTAGTAACTACAATATCATAATTTATGATTATTAAAACTGAATGATATTAGAAAGTTAAAATAAGTCATATATAAGAGATTGGTCCGCACAAGTAAAGACGAAAGACCTGACAACGTAAGTTTACACTATCAAAATTCTAAAAGTTAAGAGTTCGAACCCAACCTTGAATGAGAAAGCAATTTCAAT
>NW_021571507.1:0-253 GCF_001605985.2 Dendrobium catenatum
TTGGTTAGAAAATATTAGAAATAATATTTCTTTATTAAATTTAAACGAGAATTTGACTTTTAATAGGACACAATGGAAAAAAAGGATTCATGTAGCCGACCTTACGTAATGGGACAAAGGCTTGAACAAGGTAATGAGACAAAGGCTTGATGTTGTTGTTGTTGTTAAGGGTACTTCATTATTATGTGATTATTATTGATCTTATTACAAAAGTTTAAAAATGGCATTGAGAATCTGACACTAGTCATTCTTT
>NW_021571508.1:0-283 GCF_001605985.2 Dendrobium catenatum
GTAACTTATACTTAACATGTTATTAAATTTATAACATATTAATTTTTTTAATAATAAATTTATTTTTTTAATTTATAATTATCTTTTTTACATTTAAATCCCTCTCATAAATTATGAAATATGTTCTCAAATAGTTTCTCATAAATTATGAAATATGTTCTCAAATAGTTTCTCAGGATTTAACATTTTTCATACCAAATAGTTTTCAGGATTTAACTTTACTAAATCCCACAAAAGTTAAATCTTACTTCTTGCCAAACAGCCGCTAATGGTATCGGATTTG
>NW_021571509.1:0-298 GCF_001605985.2 Dendrobium catenatum
ATTGAGCCTATCGTCCTGGCCGATACAAAATCGTCCAAGACGATGTGTTTTGCATAAAGATGGATGCTTTCATGAGGATGCCCTAATTAGGGTTTCTGCTTTTGGATAGATCGTCCAGTGAAAGTTTGTTAGGATGTTAAGCCCTATAGAACTGGCTCAAGCTAAACAAGAGTGAGGTGAATTGGAAAACCTTAAAACCCAAGATAAAACTCTAACCAAAATCACCACAAATAAAGTACGAAAGAAAAATAAATGCGGAAGAAATAATAAGAAAAGAACACACCGGATTTATAGTGGT
>NW_021571510.1:0-200 GCF_001605985.2 Dendrobium catenatum
GCTCGGGCTATAAGACCTCAACCTCCAGGAATCGAATTCCAAATTTCTAATAAAATTGATCACTTAAACATTAAATCACTTTCAATCAAATTTAAGCCCAACATTTAGGATAGGCTGGAGTGTTTTTGAAGTGATTCTAGAAATAATTGTTCAAACTTGAACCAATCCCACTTGAAATTCCTACCCTTTTCTTCTTTTGA
>NW_021571511.1:0-496 GCF_001605985.2 Dendrobium catenatum
TGCTTCACTTTAGTACAACAAGTGTCTTTCAAAAGTAGTTGTCCATCCTCATGAAACACAACATTCATATACACAAGGAAGTGGAGATTTGCAATTTATTTCCTTATAGTTTTATTTATAACCTACAAATGACCCAAGAACAGGGAAGGCAACAGGGTGCACCGAGCATTGACGAGAAGCAATAGACAATGATTGCTTTGACTAATAGTGAAATTGGTGGAAAATAGTTGCAGAATAGCAGCTTTGAACACAGGGATAACAATAACATTGTGGATTGCAGCATCATTTAATGGAAAATAAGAACAAAAGTGAGTAGTAATTTGCACTTTGTATTTTGGTATTGATTCTGAACTCCTGTTAGATGTTAATATAAATTGCATGGGCTTTGTTGAAATCATGAAATACTTAGTTAAATCTAACAGACTTGCCCGAAGTACTGGACAATAACTCCCATTTACATGGCTTGAACTGAAATGGGAAACTAAAACTAAAAAGT
>NW_021571512.1:0-310 GCF_001605985.2 Dendrobium catenatum
GCAAAATCAAGTTGGAAAGTTCCGAAATCAAAATCATGAGCATTTGAACTCCGTTTTCAGCAAACTTACAGTCGAACTGAGTGTCTCGGAAATACGAACCCAACGACACCAAATTCGACTCAATCTGAGCCCAAATAGGTCCAAATCAAGGACTCGAAGCGTTGTTGGAAGGTTCAAACCACAATTTGGATTACCAAACGGATTCCAAACATAATAAGCTTATATTCAAATCGAGCGGCTCGACGATACGAATCCAACGAGCCCAAGATCATTAAATTCTAACATCACTAAGACATTCAAACGTCAATCG
>NW_021571513.1:0-252 GCF_001605985.2 Dendrobium catenatum
GGAATAAGGTGGTATCTATGCTACCCTTAACAAAGGCTCTATCTTGTAAAAATGTGCTTAACCTTTCATAGCATGCTCTATGTGCTTATTTTAGTCTAAATAATGTCATCTTTAACTTGAACACATGATTTAAAAATTGTGAATTTTCATAGCCTGAGGGTTACTCAACATAATCATCTTCTTTAATTACCACATTTAGGAAGGTACTCTTAAGCTCCATTTCATATAATTTAAAAATCCTATAAAGTAGGT
>NW_021571514.1:0-288 GCF_001605985.2 Dendrobium catenatum
AGTGGGTCTTTTTTTTTTTTGGCATCTGAATCAATAAGACAAATTCACACACAAATCATATATGTAAACTTCAAACCCAAGACCTTTAAATTAATAGCCAAAATTCCCAACCAACAAATATATCAAGATGAGCTGCATACAAATTTAATTCTCATATCGATGTTTAAACTATTTCATAACTGTGTTCCTTAAAATAACAAAGGGTTTTAGTATGTAGTAGGAACATTCCAGACATTTCCTCATATGAAACGAAAATTTTCTTTTTAATTTACAAACAAAGCATGAGAA
>NW_021571515.1:0-237 GCF_001605985.2 Dendrobium catenatum
CTGGCAGAGAACCTTTGTCCTTTCACACTCTCTTAGTATGGGCAGAGAACCCTTCGTCCTTTTACACTCTCCTATTATGGGCAGATAACCCTTCATCCTTTCACACTCTCCTAGTGTGGGCAGAGAACTCTTCGGCTATTCACACTCTCCTAGTGTGGGCAGAGAACCCTTCGGCTGTTCACTCTTCTAGTGAGGGCAGAGAACCCTTCGGCTATTCACACTCTCCAAGTATCGGCA
>NW_021571516.1:0-200 GCF_001605985.2 Dendrobium catenatum
GGCATCCTATTGACATTTTTGGAGTTAGGAGTAAGCAACCCTAGTGGCATCCTAATCTTCATCCCGAGGAGAACTACAAGCATCCCCAGCGGCATCTTCTCTTCATTAAATTTTAAATCTTAACTCCGTCTTTAGGTATAAGTCCTCCTATGGCTTCCTATTAACATCTTTGGAGTTAGGAGTAAGCATCCCTAGTGGCA
>NW_021571517.1:0-209 GCF_001605985.2 Dendrobium catenatum
TGATCACCATTTCTACTAAAAACTACAAGATCTTGTTACATTACTTGATTCGAATTACTCTTTGGATTTTGATTTTCTTGTTCCCTCTTCATGCCAGGCTGAGTGTGCCATTCTAGCTCTGAACTGTAGTGGCATGCCTCTTGGTTCTCTTCCAATTAGGTATATTACCTCCAATCATCAATGCTGCAGTTAATCTAAACTTTCCGCTT
>NW_021571518.1:0-803 GCF_001605985.2 Dendrobium catenatum
TTGCGGCTCCCCTTTGCGGCTTCCGATCAAACTGCAGTAACTTCTGATCCAACAGCAGGCGACGACGTCGGAGGGAAGGGAAGAAGCGCGCGAAAGATAGAAGGTTATCTTCACAGCCGGCGAGCTCCTCTGCTTGCTTCCGATCTTAATGTCGTAACTTCCGGTCCGACAGTAGGGGAAAGTCGGCGAAGGGAGTGGCGTCGAACAGCCTCGACAGAACCGGAGAAGGAGACGGGATCGGGAGAGGAGAGGGTTCGGGAGGAGAGGGACTTCTTTCGGAGCTCTCGTGTGGGGATGAATCGCGTAAGAGGAGCAGCTGAAGCCTTCATCTCTTCGGTATTTAACGACACTTATGGGAGCGGGCTCGAGGAGAGCGTGTATGAAACGACTGAAATCGGCGCCGTTTGCAAGGAGTGGGTCGCTGTAGCGGGATTTCTGCCGGATACGAGGGATAGGCAACCGACTGTGGCAGATTACAGATATCTTATTTTTATTTATTTGATTTTTTTTTTTTTTTGGACTTTTCTCAGAGGTCAACATTCATGAATATAATAAAACCACAATCGAGAATGCAACTATGAAGATAACGAGTCGGATGTCGAGTTTACCCAAAGACAAGAGAGATACAAACTTCGATAAAGTCGTTTGAATGTTGGAAAAGAAGTGGACAGCGATCACAAACCTTCATGATGTTGTTGGACAACAATCTAGAAGTCATGGGTGGTGGGGCAGCAATAAGAGAACGGAAATTACTGGAAAGCAGCTTTGAGCATTTAAAACAATTCTGGACAGCCACCTATAAG
>NW_021571519.1:0-405 GCF_001605985.2 Dendrobium catenatum
AGCAATATACTCAGCTTCAACAGTGGAGAGTGCAACAAAATTTTGCTTCTTACTTGACCATGAGACCAAAGATTGTCCTACGAATTGACAAGTTCCTGAAGTACTTTTTCTATCCACCTTGTATCCTATAAAATCAGAGTCACAAAATCCAATAATCTCAAAAGAAGTGCTGTCTAGGATACCAAATCCTTAAGCTTTGTGTCCCCAAAAGATATCTAAAAATTCTCTTAACAGCAGTCAAGTGGGATTCCTTAGGGTCGGCTTGAAATCTAGCACAAAGGTAAACACTAAACATTATGTTGAGTTGGCTCGCAGTCAAGTAGAGTATAGATCCAATCATGCCTCTGTACTTCTTCTGATCAACAGACATACCACTTGGGTCCTTATCCAATGGAACACTAGAAG
>NW_021571520.1:0-217 GCF_001605985.2 Dendrobium catenatum
TGTAATGGTACATCGCCTAAATTTTATTTGCCGATTATGAGTGATGCGGATGTTATGGATATGGTAACAGGAAGTTATAATGGCAATAGAATGGAGGTGGTGGTTGCAGTGAAAGAAGTTCAAGAAGATATGGGTCAATATGGCAATATGGAAGATGTAACTGTAAACACTAGCTTGAATAATGACGTAATTGTAGATGATTTGTGTGATGGTTCCT
>NW_021571521.1:0-344 GCF_001605985.2 Dendrobium catenatum
TAACAAAATGTCGACATATAACTATGGCCCCGAACAAAAGTGCTAACTGAAGTGCAAAATTTTCGCCGCCGAGCCTGGAGAATGAGCACATTATGTCGTCACAGGTCCAGCCACACCAGTACATTCTCTAAGCTTTTACTAATATACCCCTCTCCTTCGTAAACCTGGCCCACAAGTGTTTTATTCCAGCCATCAAGTACTGTACGTTGAATATCTTTTTCTACGTGAGATCGGATCGAATGGTGACTCTTCTTTAGCGCATCTCTTTCTTATAATAATTTCATGTTGAAGGAAATTCAGTTCGACCTAAGTCACGTTACGGTGTTGTTCTTCATAGATGAATT
>NW_021571522.1:0-221 GCF_001605985.2 Dendrobium catenatum
GTATAAATTTAGAAAGTGATGGGATTTCTTGAAGGATTCTTCAAAATGTCGACCATCAAGAACATTATATGTAAGGGACATCTTTGCAACCCACTTTTTAAAGATTTTCTTTAATGGAGGATCTCTAGGAGTACACACTAGATGTCACACCATTCTTTTGAATACATTTTTATAGAGATATAAGTCTCTATATTTATTTTCACTTATGTCAAGACCTTTTG
>NW_021571523.1:0-640 GCF_001605985.2 Dendrobium catenatum
AAATGGGAGTTCGCATCACCCTCCTCAATCCATCTCAATTTTGCACGTTGCCTCCACCAGATCGAAATACGGGATAAAGTATCGCCGAGCTCCCCAACCAATTTCCTGAGCTCCCCCTCCTGGGCAGCATCCAGCCCCCCCGGGGAACAGTCGATACTTTGAAGGTCCAGAATACGCCGTTCCAACTTTGCCCGTAGGCTATTCAAGTCCCGAATGCGGTTGCGGCTCCAGAAGAAGAGAGCACGCAAGGTCCGTCGGCATTTCCTGTCTAGGATATGCCCAGGCGTCCCGTGATCAAGCCGAGTCCATTGCGACCAAACAATCCGCCAGGAGGCGGGGAAGGTCGTCCACACATCCTCAAACCGAAAACTTCTGTCCCTATTCTCCATCACCCGTGGCTTGAGGGTAAGTAACAGGGGCGCGTGATCAGAAGCAACGCGCCCCATGTGTCGCACCGTAGCAAACGGGGCACACCGAAGTCCCTCCGAATTCATGAGGCACCGGTCTAGCCGGACCCAGATTTTACTAGTGCCCGATTTATTATTGGTCCAGGTATATTTTGGACCCACAAAGCCGAGATCATGGAGATCATTCTGGGACAGAAATTCCGTCATCTCCCGGGCACCCGCCGAGAAGGAGA